>NC_092808.1:143700161-143981009 GCF_040954645.1 Diabrotica undecimpunctata | reverse complement strand
TATATATATATATATATATATATATATATATATATATATATATATATAATATATATATATATATTATATATATATATATATATATATATATATATATATATATATATATATATATATATATATATATATATATATATATATATATATATATATTATATATATATATATATATATATATATATATATATATATATATATATATATATATATATTATATATATATATATATATATATATATATATATATATATATATATATTATATATATATATATATATATATATATATATATATATATATTATATATATATATATATAATATATATATATATATATATATATATATATATATATATATATATATATATATATATATATATATATATATATATATATATATATATATATATATATATATATATATATATATATATATATATATATATATATATATATATATATATATATATATATATATATATATATTATATATATATATATATATATATTATATATATATATATATATATATATATATATATATATATATATATATATATATATATATATATATATATATATATATATATATATATATATATATATATATATATATATATATATATATATATATATAATAGATATATATATATATATATATATATATATATATATATATATATATATATATATATATATATATATATATATATATATATATATATATATTATATATATATATTATATATATATATATATATATATATATATATATATATATATATATATATATATATTATATATATATATATATATATATATATATATATATATATATATATATATATATATATATATATATAATATATATATATATATATATATATATATATATATATATATATATATATATATATATATATATATATATATATATATATATATATATATATATATATATATATATATATATATATATATATATATATATATATATATATATATATATATATATATATATATATATATATATATATATATTATATATATATATATATATATATATATATATATATATATATATATATATATATATATATATATATATATATATATATATATATATATATATATATATATATATATATATATATATATATATATATATATATATATATATATATATATATATATATATATATATATATATAATATTATATATATATATATATATATATATATATATATATATATATATATATATATATATATATATATATATATATATATATATATATATATATATATATATATATATATATATATATATATATATATATATATATATATATATATATATATATATATATATATATATATATATATATATATATTATATATATATATATATATATATATATATATATATATATATATATATATATATATATATATATTATATATATATATATATATATATATATATATATATATATATATTTATAGATATATATATATATATATATATATATATATATATATATATATATATATATATATATATATATATATATATATATATTATATATATATATATATATATATATATATATATATATATATATATATATATATATATATATATATATATATATATATATATATATATATATATATATATATATATATATATATATATATATATATATATATATATATATATATATATATATATATATATATATATATATATATATATATATATATATATATATATATATATATATATATATATATATATATATATAATATATATATATATATATATATATATATATATATATATATATATATATATATATATATATATATATATATATATATATATATATATATATATATATATATATATATATATATATATATATATATATATATATATATATATATATATATATATATATATATATATATATATATATATATATATATATATATATATATATATATATATATATATATATATATTATATATATATATATATATATATATATATATATATATATATATATATATATATATATATATATATATATATATATTATATATATATATATATATATATATATATATATATATATATATATATATATATATATATATATATATATATATATATATATATATATATATATATATATATATATATATATATGTTAGTTTTGATATTTCCGCGGGAGCTGTATGTTATATCAATGGTATTCCGGGTTTGACTCCGCGTTAAATGTTGTTGGTTTTGATAAAAACCATTTTGACGACGTTTCGGCAAGATCTCACTTGCCATTTTCAAGTCTCTCTGGATGGTCTGCTTCTTGTCGATGTTCGAGTGGAAGTGACGCTACGGGTGTTGGGCAGCTGGCTTTTGTAGTTACTGTGCGTTGCGCGCGCTCTTGTAATTGGTCCAGTGCGCAGGTCAGTGGGCGGGGTCTTGGTCGATTCCGTTCTTGCGTTATTCTTCGGGATAATTGGTTTCCATGTTCTTGGCAATCTTTGGGCATCGTCTCGAGAATTTAAATTATTTTCTTGTTTTTCTATCTCTATGGCTTCTCTGATAATTCGTTTTCTCTTGTTTTCGACATTCGCTAACATTACCGTATGTTTAAGGTCAATTTTGTGTCCTGTAGCTAAAGAATGCTGGGCTAGGGATGACGTCGTTTCTTTACGTTCGATGGCATTGCGATGTTCTTCTTGTCTTACTTGGATCCTTCTATTTGTCTGTCCAATATAGGCTCTATCGCATTCTCCACAGGGAATTTTGTATACTCCTTGGTTTTCTAGGGGAATCTTTGTCTTGGCAGATGGTAATATGTTCGCGATTTTTCTGTCGGTGTTGAAGACAGTCTCTATTTTGTGTTTTCTCAGGACCCTGCTTATCTTCTCTGTTGTGCCTTTAATATACGGTAGAGTGGTTTTGGCAATCGGTTTTTCGTCTTCTTTTATTTCTTTTGTTGTTTTTTGTGGTCTTCGTGCCATTTCGATTCTGTGTGTGGAAAAGCCGTTGTTTTTTAACGCTTTTGTAACTTTCTGCATTTCTTCTTTCTTGTGTTCTTCGTCTGTTAGTCGTTCAGATCTTATAGTCAGAGTTTTTATGACTGAATTCAATTGTGCAGGATGGTGGTGTGAATCTGCATGTAGGTATCTGTCAGTGTGAGTTGGTTTTCGATACACTGTATATCCAATGTTGCCGTTTTCTTTCTTTATTATTAAGACGTCTAGGAAAGGTAGTTGCTGATTACATTCTAATTCCATCGTAAACTTGATCTTGGGATGGATACTGTTAATGTATTCTAGAAATGCAGTAAGTTTGTCTACTCCATGTGTCCATATGATGAAAGTGTCGTCCACATATCTAAGCCATAGTTTGGGTTTATATTCTGCTGTTCTTATTGCCCGTTCCTCTATGTCTTGCATAAAAAGATTTGCTATCACGGGAGATAGCGGTGAACCCATCGGTGCCCCTTCAACTTGTTTGTACCGTTGATCACCATATATAAAATATGTGTTGTTTAAGCAGTGCCTCGTCAAATTTAGGGTATCTTGCGGTACTGGATATTTTCTGCTTATAATTTCCAAGGATTCATTGATGGGAACGTTGGTGAAAAGTGAAACAACATCGAAACTTACTAACAAGTGTCCCGGCCCAAGAGTAACATCTTTTATACGCTTGATGAAGTGGCCTGCGTTCTTAACGTAGGAATCAGCTTCTTCTGCGTAAGGCTGTAGCTTTTCAGCCAGGAACCTTGCCAGTGGTTGTAACGGTGATCCGATGGAGCTCACTATTGGTCGTAGTGGTAATCCATCCTTGTGAACTTTTGGTAGACCGTACAGTTTTGGACATCTCGATGATTTTTCCCGTGGAATAAGTTGAAAATGATGTTCTTTATTAATATTAGATGTTTGTATTTTTGCTTTTGTTGTTTTTTCTAGATATGTTGTCGGGTCAGTCGATATCTTCTCGTATGATGGATCGTCTAGAATATCTTTCATCTTTTGATCGTAGTCTATGACATTCATAACCACCGTAGCATTGCCTTTATCAGCTGGAAGTACAATGATTTCTTTATTTTTGCGCAATGAATTTAATGCCCCTTTTTCCTCGTGTGTTAAGTTTCGTTTTGGCGGTTTAGCTGTTCGTAATATGCGTGACACGTCTTGGCGTATAGTCTCGGCCGTGTCGGATGGTATATTGGTTATTGAACTTTCCACTTCGCATATAATATTTTCAATCGGTATGCGTGCAGGAGCTACTGCGAAATTAAAACCTTTCGAAAGAACACTCTTTGTGGCTTCATCTAGTGGGAAGTTCGAAAAATTATAAACCAGTTTACAGGTATCTTGTATCTCAACTACATGTGCACTCGTAAGTGAAAGGGATATTTTCGGTCAAATTTGGAGATAAAAAAAGAAATGAGTTGTGCTACTTTATCTTTTATTGAATACGTTTCGCCCACTGTTCAATGGGCATCATCAGTTCGTCTAAAAGAATGGTATAAATGAAAATTTTAAATCAAAATTGTTGTTCTATATATTCTGATAAATATTTCTATCTTTTCTGAAGCAATAAAAAAACTTTGTTGATAACGAAAAAACTGACGAATGGTAAAAAAAACTATCTCTCTGAAGATGAGTTGTCCAAATCCTTGTTCCTGGTAGCCTACACTATCTATTCTTCGCAGTTCCCTAGGTAATCCGCAATCTTACAACAAATTATTGCGAGCCTCTCGTCTTCAATGATCTCCTTCAGATGCACGTATCGTTCAAAAAACGCTAGCCTCTTCTCCTCTCGATAAACCGAATCTCTCGTTCCGGCCTGAACAGTGACTCTTGGAATATATAAGTAGAAAAGTACGACTTACAATATTTTACTGGATCAGCTTCCGTCAGGATACACTTAGTCCACGAAAACTCACAAACATTCACTTCTAATGCTTAGTATTACTTGGGAACCGCCAAAGAAACACGACTCTTCGCCTTGCACCCTTGGAAAACAACTGATTCTATTTTCTCCCTCAAAAATCCAGCTAAACTCTCATTCCTACATAGCTATCTACCTCTTTTTCAATGTCCTCCAATCAGAGTTCCTCATACTTTCCACCATCTACCATTTAGATGACAAACAATAATTTTACCTACAATTATAAATTTCCTACAAACTATTAACATGCTAATCGGTTTCAACAAATTCTTAAGAACTAACGGAATAATATAATTTCTAAATTCTACCCTATTGTCTTTATTCACTGTACAAGTCCATTTGGAAAACCCGGTCGTATTGTTCAATTCACTACGTTCACTCAAATATATTTTACAAAGAAAATAATTTATGCATATCTTAAATTTTGTTTACTACAGGTAATCCAAAGATAATGGACTTTCATTTCTTTGAAATATCTTTTATAGTTTATCAGTTGAAATATTTTGAATTATTATATTTTATAATTTTAAATATATTAAGAGCAAACCAATATTATTTTTAATTTTACATAGCATAACAACTCCCCGGATATCTTGAAAATCTATTTAGATGGTCTATTTAGTAATTTTAATTTTATCTTTGGCGGATAAAATGAATCATAACAATATATATATATATATATATATATATATATATATATATATATATATATATATATAACTGTTTTGGATGGGTTGGAGTCAATAATAGGGCTATTGGTAAACTATTTTTTTATTCTCGAGCTTTCAATTGTGTTTACAATTATTATCAAGAGCTAAAAAAGACAAAATACTTACAAGGTTGAACTAAAAAGAAAAAACAATTTTTGTTAACTTACCAAATAAAAATTAGTTTGGTAAGTAAAAATTACTGCTTACATGTTCAAATTATTTTATATAAAAATGTTTTGATCTAACAAATGTTTCTCCGAAAATTTTTATAATTTTGAAAACATTTTTTTTATTAATATAAAAATAATTGAATTTATAAATAAGTTCAAATAGCAACCAATTACAAATAGCCTCAATGTCATAAATGCCAACATAAAATTTTTATTTTTGACAATTATATTGCCAAAAGTAAAACTTAGTTTAAACATTCTTTTTTTGTTTAGTAACAAAAAGAAGAAGATTTATTCACCCTTGACAGATGTCTGAAAGAATGTGATAGATATATGGAGAATTAAATATGACATTTTACAAGTTTTATATATAAATCATAAAGAAAGAATATAATTATAAATTTTACTTAAACTTTGAATTTCAGATCTTTTGTTTAAACTCTTATCATTTTTGCTAATACAAACCATTTCCAAAAAAGTCCTTTAAATTTATTACTTTCACTACATAAAATTTTAATGTTATCAAAATCCATAATATGGTCTTTATCGATTACATGTTCTGCCAAAGCACAAGATGGTTTTTTAATTCTGCAATCACTTTTGTGAGAAATAATGCGATTTGAAAGATTTCTTCCGGTCTCACCAACATATTCAGCTTCACACTGAGTACAACTAATGCTGTATACTAAATTCGTTTTTTCAAATTTGTCTATAGGATATTTAGTTTTAGAATATAAAGATGAAATAGTTTTGATGTTCTTTGTTGCTATTTTTATATTGTCAATAACCTTTAGTGTTTGTATTAATTTAGGTGTTAATGATGGTATAAAAGGTAGTGAATGATAATAGATGTTCTGATTGTTAGATACAATGTTTTGAGATTGAGCAAAAAATGGTGTTAAATTATTTATATTACCAATATTAGAAAAAAGCATCCTATGTAGCATATCTGGAGGATAAGAGTTTTCAATTAGAATATTTTTTAATAACTGAAGATCTTCCTGTAGATAATCTGGATGAGAAAGTTTTAAAACACGTTCTTTTAATCCTGTTATAAGGTTCATTTTCATCTTATTTGGATGGTGAGAGTAATAGCTTATAAATCTATTACTACATATGGGTTTTCTGAACCATCTGGTTTTCAACATATTGTCTGTATTTCTTACAATTCTCATGTCAAGGAATGGTAGAGAATTATCTACCTCTTCCTCAACTGTGAATTGTATATGCTGATTATGACTGTTGAAAATGTTGACTGTTTCATGAATTTTGTGTTTAGGAAGTGCCAAAACTAAATCATCTACATATCTCTTAATAAAAGGAATGAAAAAAGTGCAATTACTGATACAATCACTGATAACATCATCCATGACATAGCTACTTAGAATGGGTGAAAGACTAGATCCCATAGGACTACCAAAAATTTGTTTATAAAATACACCATTAAATATAAAAATATTAGAATCAAAAACAAAGTTGATAAGTGTTTTGAAATGTAATAAGTCAATATTAGTGTGTTGTGAAATCTCATTCCAATGTTTTTCAACACTACTTATGATTAAATCTAAAGGCAAATTAGTAAAAAGAGATGTTACATCAAAACTAACTAAAACATAATTTTGTGGTAATTGGAAATTATTAATGAAAGAACTAAAATCAAATGAATCTTTAATGTAAAAATTGTTGTTTAAATTATAAGCATTAGTTAAGATGTCAGTGAGGAGCTGTGCTATTGGTCCATTAGGAGGGCATAAAGATGAAACAATTGGTCTCATAGATAAAGTTGGTTATGTATTTTGGCAGAGCATAGAACCGTGGAGCAATAGAATTATAAATTTTGAGCTCTTTTGCTTTTTTATTATCAATAAATTTCTTTATGTTTAATTTAGATACTAGACAATTTGCTTTTTGTTGCAAAGTACAAACAGGACTCCTTCTAAGTGTAGTGTAATACTTAGTATCATTTAAGAGTTCTCCAGTTTTTTGTAGATAATCCTCTTTGTACATTACAACAGTTACGTTACCTTTATCGCTTTTAACAATATAAATTTCAGGATGGTTTTTAAGAAAAAGTTTAGTTTGCATATAGTATTTATTTAGAAAATGATCTTTGACTTCTTTATGCAAAAAGTTTGTAATAACGTTTGTACATTTAGATCTAACAACATCCTTTTGAGTATCATTAAGTGGTCTGATTATTGATTCAATATCAGAAAGTAAATTAGGAACTCTAATATCAGATTTGGAAGGACATAAAGAAAATTTAGGTCCTAATGCTAAAAATTTTTTAATTTCAAAAGGAAAATGAATAGATGTTAGATTTTTAAACCATTTTTCTTGAAATTTTATCTTATCAAAAGCTTCTATTTTTAATTTATTGAACTTATTAATTTGTATTTTTTTGATTTTATGAAATTCTGTGTTGTATTTAATTCTTTGTCTACGATTAAATTCATTAAATGTGTGGAAATTTAAGATATTGTAGGCCTTGGTACGTAACTCATGTAATTTTCTTTCAAAAAAGTTTATATCAGCAAAAGTGATTTTAATTTCTAAATTAATAATATTTCTTCCAAACCTGTCACATAATTTCCAAGCATCATCAAGATGCTTGGAAATTATGTGACAGGTTTGGAAGAAATATTATTAATTTAGAAATTAAAATCACTTTTGCTGATATAAACTTTTTTGAAAGAAAATTACATGAGTTACGTACCAAGGCCTACAATATCTTAAATTTCCACACATTTAATGAATTTAATCGTAGACAAAGAATTAAATACAACACAGAATTTCATAAAATCAAAAAAATACAAATTAATAAGTTCAATAAATTAAAAATAGAAGCTTTTGATAAGATAAAATTTCAAGAAAAATGGTTTAAAAATCTAACATCTATTCATTTTCCTTTTGAAATTAAAAAATTTTTAGCATTAGGACCTAAATTTTCTTTATGTCCTTCCAAATCTGATATTAGAGTTCCTAATTTACTTTCTGATATTGAATCAATAATCAGACCACTTAATGATACTCAAAAGGATGTTGTTAGATCTAAATGTACAAACGTTATTACAAACTTTTTGCATAAAGAAGTCAAAGATCATTTTCTAAATAAATACTATATGCAAACTAAACTTTTTCTTAAAAACCATCCTGAAATTTATATTGTTAAAAGCGATAAAGGTAACGTAACTGTTGTAATGTACAAAGAGGATTATCTACAAAAAACTGGAGAACTCTTAAATGATACTAAGTATTACACTACACTTAGAAGGAGTCCTGTTTGTACTTTGCAACAAAAAGCAAATTGTCTAGTATCTAAATTAAACATAAAGAAATTTATTGATAATAAAAAAGCAAAAGAGCTCAAAATTTATAATTCTATTGCTCCACGGTTCTATGCTCTGCCAAAAATACATAAACCAACTTTATCTATGAGACCAATTGTTTCATCTTTATGCCCTCCTAATGGACCAATAGCACAGCTCCTCACTGACATCTTAACTAATGCTTATAATTTAAACAACAATTTTTACATTAAAGATTCATTTGATTTTAGTTCTTTCATTAATAATTTCCAATTACCACAAAATTATGTTTTAGTTAGTTTTGATGTAACATCTCTTTTTACTAATTTGCCTTTAGATTTAATCATAAGTAGTGTTGAAAAACATTGGAATGAGATTTCACAACACACTAATATTGACTTATTACATTTCAAAACACTTATCAACTTTGTTTTTGATTCTAATATTTTTATATTTAATGGTGTATTTTATAAACAAATTTTTGGTAGTCCTATGGGATCTAGTCTTTCACCCATTCTAAGTAGCTATGTCATGGATGATGTTATCAGTGATTGTATCAGTAATTGCACTTTTTTCATTCCTTTTATTAAGAGATATGTAGATGATTTAGTTTTGGCACTTCCTAAACACAAAATTCATGAAACAGTCAACATTTTCAACAGTCATAATCAGCATATACAATTCACAGTTGAGGAAGAGGTAGATAATTCTCTACCATTCCTTGACATGAGAATTGTAAGAAATACAGACAATATGTTGAAAACCAGATGGTTCAGAAAACCCATATGTAGTAATAGATTTATAAGCTATTACTCTCACCATCCAAATAAGATGAAAATGAACCTTATAACAGGATTAAAAGAACGTGTTTTAAAACTTTCTCATCCAGATTATCTACAGGAAGATCTTCAGTTATTAAAAAATATTCTAATTGAAAACTCTTATCCTCCAGATATGCTACATAGGATGCTTTTTTCTAATATTGGTAATATAAATAATTTAACACCATTTTTTGCTCAATCTCAAAACATTGTATCTAACAATCAGAACATCTATTATCATTCACTACCTTTTATACCATCATTAACACCTAAATTAATACAAACACTAAAGGTTATTGACAATATAAAAATAGCAACAAAGAACATCAAAACTATTTCATCTTTATATTCTAAAACTAAATATCCTATAGACAAATTTGAAAAAACGAATTTAGTATACAGCATTAGTTGTACTCAGTGTGAAGCTGAATATGTTGGTGAGACCGGAAGAAATCTTTCAAATCGCATTATTTCTCACAAAAGTGATTGCAGAATTAAAAAACCATCTTGTGCTTTGGCAGAACATGTAATCGATAAAGACCATATTATGGATTTTGATAACATTAAAATTTTATGTAGTGAAAGTAATAAATTTAAAAGGACTTTTTTGGAAATGGTTTGTATTAGCAAAAATGATAAGAGTTTAAACAAAAGATCTGAAATTCAAAGTTTAAGTAAAATTTATAATTATATTCTTTCTTTATGATTTATATATAAAACTTGTAAAATGTCATATTTAATTCTCCATATATCTATCACATTCTTTCAGACATCTGTCAAGGGTGAATAAATCTTCTTCTTTTTGTTACTAAACAAAAAAAGAATGTTTAAACTAAGTTTTACTTTTGGCAATATAATTGTCAAAAATAAAAATTTTATGTTGGCATTTATGACATTGAGGCTATTTGTAATTGGTTGCTATTTGAACTTATTTATAAATTCAATTATTTTTATATTAATAAAAAAATGTTTTCAAAATTATAGAAATTTTCGGAGAAACATTTGTTAGATCAAAACATTTTTATATAAAATAATTTGAACATGTAAGCAGTAATTTTTACTTACCAAACTAATTTTTATTTGGTAAGTTAACAAAAATTGTTTTTTCTTTTTAGTTCAACCTTGTAAGTATTTTGTCTTTTTTAGCTCTTGATAATAATTGTAAACACAATTGAAAGCTCGAGAATAAAAAAATAGTTTACCAATAGCCCTATTATTGACTCCAACCCATCCAAAACAGTTATATATTTGTTCCAAACGAGTCACAAGTACTTCTTTTTTCTTATATATATATATATATATATATATATATATATATATATATATATATATATATATATATATAGATATATATGAAATACAGGATATTCGTGACTGTCGATATAAACAAAACCAGTTTATTAGGGCTGCAGTCAGAAGGTTGGCCGAGATGTTAGAGAAACACTCTTTTGACTTTTTGTCAAGCTTTCGGAATAGTTTTATTCCTTTTTCAAGACACTGTAATATATACTACTCTCCAAAATTAACGCACCACCTAAAATGGACCATGATTTTAAAACTATATTTCTTCTGAACCCTTAATTGGATTTTGATGATTAATTTTTTACATTGTAAGTATATTTCTAGTTAATGACTTAATTAATGTGTGAGAAATGTCAACGTTTTATCTATATACAGGGTATAAAAATAAAGTTGTGTTTTTTCATCTAATTTTGCAACACCCTGTGGAATGTATTAGAAACAAACGTTACATGTTAATAATATTTTGAGATCGCATGATTCTTTCTCCACATTTTTGTTAAAAAATCATCACGATATCTCTATTATCAAAAAAGAAAAGTATGTTCAAAGAATTACATGATTTTTTACTATCCAAAATTAACGCACCACCTCAACTCCAACCTCCTCAATCATAATTTTTAAGCTATTTTTCTTGTGTATCCTTAATTGGATTTCGATCATGTTTTTTTTCACATTACAGACCTATTTCTAAGTAATTACTGTATTAATGTTTTCTGGGGAATGTCAACATTTCACCCATATACTGGGTGTAAAAATAAATTTGAATTTTCATCTTATTTTGCAACACCCTGTGGAATTTATTAAAAGCAAACGTTACAGCATATTAATATTTTGAAAATGCTTTATTTTTTTTTAATATTTTTGTAAAAAAATCATCGATATTTTTATTAAAAAAAAAAAAAGAAAAGTACGTTCAAAGCATAACGTGATTTTATCGAATTATAATACTTATTATAGCAGTTAGTTGGCTTTGAAAAATCAAACAATTTGACAGGACAGTTTTAGACTGTCAACATTGTTTACATTTCAAAAAATTGTTTTGCTATTTTGCGTATGTTAGTTAGTTGATATGGACCGTATTTCAAGAAATCTGAGCCGAGATGAATGTGTTCAGGCAATTACTTTAGCTGATGTAGGGGTTATTGTAAAATAGGCTTGAGGTTAGGAGTATCGCATACTACAATATTACGAGTAATTCAACGTTTTCGAGAAACAAACGACCATAACAGACGGCGTGAACAAGGAAGAGGAAGACTTACAACATCACGTCAAGATCAGTTTATCAGGCTTCGTGCTATAAGAGAACGTTTTCTCACAATAAGACATTTACAAATACAAGTGGCAAAATGTTCATAATATTTAAAAGAGCAGAAACACTATACAAAGGCGTTTCGCTGAACAAGATCTGCATACACAGATACCAATCAGAGCATCAGCTTTAAACGTAAATCATCGTAGAAGTAGATTACAATTTGCCAGAGAGCACCTTAACTGGAATGTTGATGACGGGGAGCACGTGTTGTGTACTGATGAATCGAGGTATTGCTTATATAGCTTAGATAGATAGAGTTTTTCGACGGCCAAGAGAACGCTACGCACAGTGTAATATATGACCTATTACTTTATTCAATGGATGATCTGTAATGGTTTGGTGAGGAATATTTCTTACATAACGGACATTGTCGCTTTACGAAGAGGATCCTTAACAAGTGAAAGGTATATTACAGACATTTTGTCTAACCATGTAGTTCCATTTGCTCCTTTCATAGAAAATATTTTTTTTTTAATTCATGATAACGCCCGATCACATGTTGCACGTGTGGTCCATGAATATTTGGACGAGGTTGGAATACAAACCATGAACTGGCCACCCTGCAGCCTTGATCTCAATCCCATAGAGAATTTGTGGGATATTATTGATCGTCAACTCAGGAGCCGACAACCACCACCTGTCTCTCTTGACGACATAGAAGTTATGGTGAGAGAAGTTTGGGATGCAATTGATCAAGACCAAATACGCCGTAATTAGGTAATTATTAATTAATTAATTAGATGTAGAGATAGAAATACTCGTGTTTTTGTGAAAGTTTTATTGTTAAGGATTATTAGGTTATATTTTCTTAGGCTTTATTTGTATTAAATGTCAAAAAAGTTTATGTAAGTGTTGTTTTGTTTGCACTATAAATGTTAATAAAAACTTGTTACATTTAAAGTTCTGTAAAATATTTGATAGAAGAGATATCGAAATAATTTTTTTACAAAAATCTTAAAAAAGAATAAATCTATTTCAAAATATTAATAAGATTTAGCGTTTATTTCTAATAAATTCCACAGGGTGTTGCAAAAAACGATGAAAAAACACAACTTTATTTTTACACCCCGTATACGGACAAAACGTTAATATTTTTTAAAAAACATTAATATATTGATTTACTAGAAATAGACCTATAATATAAACAAAACATCATCAAAATCCAATCATTCATTCAGAAGAAAAATAACTTCAAACTTATGGTACATTTAAGGTGGTGCGTTAATTTTGGGCAGTAGTGTAGATAAAAAAATGTGTAAATGTCAAAATATCACAATTTGTCAGTGCAACTTACTAGTCGTTGAGATTATTTGAAATAAACTTTGACACTCAACATTAACAACACAAGTATAAAATTAATAATGGACAATACATTCTAAAAATTTGGTCAGGATAGTAAAACTTAGTTTATTTCATGACATCTTTTGATAGTGTGTTTTAACTCTGATACATAGAGAACCGATAGAAAAAAACAATGTGATTAAAATGTAATTAGTTGTTCTTGATATTGTGTTTATTTTCAAGAAACAAGAGGTATATTGGTAGTGGCAATGTGTAGTAAGTTCAAAGAACGAGGAACCTTAAACTTCTTCGATAAACACTGTCAGCCTACATTACTTCAAATCCTATCAATTTTCTTCGAGCTGATGCCAATATTATACAGGTATAATCAAGCAGCAGCTTCTTTATTGAACCCTTAGTTGTCAGGTATAAATCAGTGAAGTTATCTTTAAAAAAGGATATTTCTTACATAGACCATTTATGAATTAATTGAACTCTTCTAGATCCCTTGCAGTATACTACTAAAACTGTTAAGCCATCCATACCAAGCCAAATAAACTTGCCAATGTATTATATTTATGCATAACATAAACCTGTTTGCATGATTATATTAACGTAGATCATATTGTTCTGTGCAAGATATGTCCGATATATTTTTATCCCATTTTTCCACAGGTTATTCATCCTATATTTTCCATATTCCAGATTACCAAATTTTAATTACAAAGAAGAATTTCCAGCTATCTAAAATGTTTCACCCATGGATTTTTCCTTCACCCTTTCCATGTCATTAAGACGTATTAATATGATGGGTGGAACATTTAAGTCAGGCTTTATTTAAAAAATAAAACCTTGAAGACGAAAGAGATGAGGTAAGAAATTAATTGCAGTTAAAAAATATAGTTGTAATACTTGCATTTCCCATTTTTTTTTGTTTTTTTGACAAAATCAATTCAAACCACTAACATATTTTAATATTTATCAAAAATTTTTAGAATTCTTACATTTATAAAGTTTACCAGATCCAAAATGGCAACTCTGTAAGGAGAGTTTGTTTCAAGTTTGTTATCTTCCACAAAAGTTTCAGGTTGTCCTGACGTGATCTCAGGGTTGTTTTGCCTTCACCTCACGCTCACAAACAAACCGATTATTTCTCTTTAATTATACACAGAGGAGACGAGTTCGGGAAATAGTTTAGAGTGTTTTTAAAGGGAATGTTTCGAAGTATTTATCCACTGTTACGGTGGCTTTGTCGAATATTGACGAATAAATACTGTCTGAAACATTTAACTTACTAAAATATTTATTTTACAAATGTTTAAAAATAAAGAGTGGATTAAAATATCAATGCCTTCTTTCTATTTGTTAATCTAACGTGATAATCGTGAGATTGATACGCTATACCGATATATCTAATGCTTGAAAATATATGCGAGCCATCAAAAACTTACTTGGTGTTAGTATTGTATTAGATAAGTGTATTACCTAATACAATATCACAAATAAAAGACCATCCATTTCTCCGCAAAGCATCACCAATTTTTTGAAATTGATTTAAAAAAGTTGAGTGCTTTATTACATCTATCCAGCATAAAGTCAACGTGCCGTTTCCAGATAAATTTTGTATCCACAATCATGTGCAAATATTTTATTGATTTACAAAGAGAAAACTGGTTTTCATTTTATGAAAAAAAAAACATTTTATTTGTTCTCTTTGAGATAAGTTATGTCTAGTGAAAATAAAACACATACATTGTGTTGCCAATCTGACACCCAGACAGAGCGACAAACAACTGTGGAAAGTTCGAACAGTTTTTGAATCAGTTTCAAAGATTTTGAAAAATTTTAAAATTTTTCTCCCTTTAAAGGGAGATTGTATTTAAAGTAATAAATCAAAAACAAGCCCAATCCATGGGGAATAAAACTATATATATTAGGTGGCGAAAGTAGATTGATTCACAATTTTCTAATCTATTAAGCTAGTACTACAAAAATAGAACTTTCTAATTTGAAATATTGACAGGGTGCAGCTATCGTATTGCAGTTATCAAAAGGACTTGAACCTAATAACCATGCATTGTACTGTGAGAATTATTTTACGATATATTATCTTTTACAAATTCTCAAATAAAAATTAATACTTGTTGCTGGTACTGCTAGGATCAATAGTACTGGTACTGGTACTGCTAGGATCAATAGTACTGGTACTGGTACTGCTAGGATATCAATCTAAACCACCTCTAACTGATGTAAAAGATTTTTCAAAAAACAAGAGATTATCAACGGAACAAATTATCTCTTCAGATAGAATGGTAAAAACTAAATCAATAGATAACAAGCCAGTGATAACGGTATCCAACTTCGTTAGAGTTGGTACGGAAAATGTTGTAAAACGTTGGAATAAAAAACAAAATGTTTGATTGACGTAAGTCGACCCGAAGTTATACAAAACTATAATAAGTCCATGGGTGGCATAGATAAAACAGATGCTGTTATTGTGTTTTACAGAATAAAAAGTCGTTAAAGAAAGTGTGGACTGTTCAACCAATCTTCCATGCAGTTGCCATGTCCCTAACAAACTTGTGGTTAGAGTATAAGCAAGACAGGCATAAACTCCACAAAAGAACTCCACAAAAAGATATCATGGACCTTCTATACTTTAGGATGAAAGTTGGTGAAGCTCTCATAAAAGTCAACTCTTTCAATTACCAAAAACGGGGAAGACCTTCCAGCTATACATCTATACACAGTCTAGTAGTAGCTGTAAAACGTCAAAACATTAAAATAAGACCTTCTGCTGAGGTGCAATTGGATAATATAGGACATTTTCCAGAGCACCCACAGCTACCTTTACTTTTAAGGTGCAAAAACCTGGGCTGTACAGAAAAATCAAGATGAAAATGCTAAAGTGCAATGTCTATTTGTGCCTTCAAAAGAAAATAAATTGCTTTCTTATGGTTCATATGGGCAAAAATATTTTTTCGTTTGCTGAAAAATAAAATGTTACTGAAAGGGTTAAATGGGAAGTAAATTCATCTCCAACTTTGATTAATAAAAAAACGATTAAAAATGTTTATTAATAACTAATGTTTCTTCTACTAGTAGTTAGGTTAAGTTCTAGTTGTTAAAAATCAAGTTGGCTTGAGAACAAAAAATTAAGTCAGTTATTTGAATTTTCTTACAAAGCTAGTTTATCGGATGAAATAAACAAATAATGGCTCCATTAACGGAAACACAAAGACTTGAAGCATTAATTATTATAGTTGGATATGAGGATAAAACCAGAATGCAACAAAAAGTATGTAATTTATTTAATATAAAATATCCTAATAGGCCTATCACATAGTCTATTGTTAGTAAAATTGAGAAGACATTTAGAGAAACTGGACACGTGAAACATGTTGCAAATGCTGGTTGTGTACCAATAAATGGTACTATAAATAAATGGTAATATAAACCTTAATGTATTATTAAGTGAGGAGGAGAATCCTCAAATTAATTCCAGGCAAATTGTAGCTGATACAAACATTGCTAAAAGGTCTGGTTTACGTGTCTTAAAAAAAAAGAGAAATATCATCTGCATAAAATTTATAATGTCCAGGACATCAATGAGGATGATCCAGATCACTGAATGCAGTTTACGAAATAATACAAGATTTATGTATTTAAAATCCACACTTAATTTGCCAAATGCTTTTTTCTGATCAAGTACTTAACCTTCTGTTTCCATGGAATAGTAAATCTGCAAAACTGCACATATTGGATTCTCCCCCAAAGTACTCCAGATCTAGAAGATTTAAAAAATATAATTAGCTTACGTTGTTGTATAACTGACTCCCTCGTGGCTTAAATGGACTCTTCCAACTGTCTACTGTGGTGGATATTTCGTAAATAGCCATATCTACTATGTGCTGCTTTAAAAATCTTTTCCAAAGCATAAATATGAAAATTCAACTTAAAATATTTTACTAATAACTCTTTTTGTAGCACTTGAATACAATAGTCGAATTGATAATGGTAAAAATTCGACATTGTATTTATATGAAATTATTTTAAAATGAGAAGTATCTAAAATAAAAATTTAAACGATGATCTAATATTGTTATTAATTGGATGACATTTATAATGACTTTTACATTGAATCGTTTATTCTAGAAGCCCGTCAAGTGCAGTTTTTCATATTTTCGGCAGATGAAGAGAAACTGTTTATCTCTCACAAAACTGAAAATTGCTTCTTTAAATTTTTATGAATAATACTTAATACCTTTCTAAAACAGATGTCATAGTCCATTCATCATTCAATCTTCGCTTATCCACTGCTGGACATAGATCTCCCTCATAATTTTCCATCTATTTCTATTTCATAGTCCATTATATTTTATTAATTTCCAACTAAATAAAAATAATAATTTTTTTCACTTGGCGGGTTTCTGAAATAAAAGAAAAAAAATATTTTTGTGGAAATTTCTTTCAGTTTTAGAACAGGACGTGCTTTTAAATAAAATATATATCAATTTAATGAACTTATTTTATTATTATGATCAAGAAACAATAATATAAATAGAAAATATTATACAATAACACATCTGTACTAAACAGTAAACGTAGTTTAAGAAAAAGAAAGGCTTAATCAACATATTCCCTGTCAACATTACACTCTGCTTCTCTTGTGGGCCACTGTATGATGTTATTATAGAAACTCTCATATCCAGACGTGTATTTTGTTAACTTTTTTATGTCTTTAATTTTTAATAGGAACTTTTCCAAACAGATGTGCAAGATCTGTTGGAAATTCATAAACATTAAGGTACTTCTTTAACGTAAATGTTGAAGAAATAAAACCCCCAATAAATTCCTTAACCACAACTTTTGCTGGACTAGCGTTTATATAACAAAATTCCTTATAGGTAGAAACTTTAAACGGTATTCTTTGTTCTTTTGAAAAACCTTCCTACATATTTCATCAGAGTTCACAGTCTTTTTGTAATATTGGGTCCACCAAGTACTAAAAGTAAATATCATATCACTGTTTACCTTGTGAACAGTAAAGCGACCAGTTTTACTATCTTTGAGGATCATTTCAGCATACTGATCTGGTGTGTATACTTTATCAGCACGTCGCACAACACGTTTTACATTCCCAAAATCACGGTCGCATGGTAAATACGAGTGTCCTTTGATCAGATAATCATGGGTTACAGTCTGAAACAAATTCCTATTACACAGATTCATAAGAAACCTCACAACACAGTAATTTTTATTCTGGCTATATGGGCCGTCACTAAAGAGTACAAGATGTTTCACTCCATTTGGAATGAGTAGAAAATGCAAGAGCATAGAACAAACTTCATCAGGAGACTTATTCGCTTCGCCTTCATGATATATATCTTCTTCTTCTTTTGACATCATAACCATGAATGGGTCTTTGCCTGTCTGGCTATGTCCTTCCATTCAGATCTCTCTTGTGCCCTTCTTCTCCATTGTCTTATGTTCATTGTTTTCAGGTCGTCTTCCACGTCATCCAACAATCTCGTTCTGGGCCTTCTTTTTTTTCGCCTTCCTATGGGCTTCCATTGTACATTTTCTTTGTTGTTTTGGCATCGTTTTGTCTCTGCACATGTCCCAGCCATGACAGTCTTTGACTTTTCACAAATATTACAATGTCATAACCTTCATTTAACTCATTTACCTCGTCGTTTCTCCTGATTCTCCATGTGCCATCTTCCTCTTGTACCGGGCCATATACTGTCCTCAGTATTTTTCTCTCGAATGTCCTGAGTTGGGCTTCATTACCCAAGTTTCACATCCATAGGTTACTACGGGTCTACTCAGTGTTCTGCAGATAGTCATTTTGGTTCTTTTGTCTAATAATTTCGATGTCATCAATCTTTTATTAGCATAGTATGTACGATTCCCGCTGGAAATACGTGCATTAATTTCGCTACTTACGGAGTTCTTCTGATTGATTTCTGTGCCGAGATATGTAAAGGCATCCACTCGTTCGATAGTATAGTTGTCTATTGTGATATTATTTTCATTGTCAGTTATTCTTTTGACTGTTATATACTTCGTTTTTGCTTCGTTTATTTTGAGACCTCTTTTTCTTTCATGATATATATATATATATATATATATATATATATATATATATATATATATATATATATATATATATATATATATATATATATATATATATTATTAGCTTTGTTTCATTTGTTCTTCATACTTCAAACTTTTTGGCTCTGCGTTGGGGTACAATTTGTTCAGCGGCTACACTACGCTTTGCATTGTCACATAGATCCAGATCTCTAAGTTTTTATTTAAAGTTTTCAGACTGACTACATACGTCTACTTGTGATCGTCCAAAGGATAAGTTAAAATCTTTCTTATAATATTTGTAAAAAAAAATATACTTTAATTTTTCCTTTAATTCAGGGTATGCAGTTTGAAATATTTCGTACATTTTTGAAATATTTAGTGATGTATCTAAATATTGTTTTTTTTGACCCATAATGAGTTTCTCTGGCTTTAAATCGAGAGATTTGTTTATGTATAGCAAGACAAGTATTACCATCAAACGCATTAGCACTACGGTTTTTGCCTCTCATATCAACGGGTATTGTGTTTTTGGCTAATAGGTTGGGTAGCCTTGCAAATCGATTACGAGATACACCGTGAATTTGTATAAAAACATTTTTGCACATTGGTGTAATAACACTATTTATTTTTATGTTATATACAAATGACTTGCTTTTATTCGTGAGGTTGGAGTTTTATCTAGGCCTAAAGGCGGGTTGACACGATCCAAGAATGCCTGGATTCCAACTTGGACTAAGTGGATTTGTACAAGTGTACTTGTAACAAGTTGGATGCCACATCCGTACATTCAATAATGCTTCCACAGCTTTGACTCGCTTCCACGATTAAATTTTGACAGTTCGAGAATCGTTACGAATCGAATTCTAGTATCGATCTTTTATTTTTCTGTTTGTTTGCCTACATATTTCATTCTCATATATACTTCTCGAGATGGATTAATTGACGGAGAGTAGTGAATCGATGTGAAGACCGCTATTTCGTGACGCTACTTCCGTGACGCCCGCTATTTCGTGACGCTACTTCCGTGACGCCATCCCGTGACGCTACTTCCCTGACGCTCGCCTTAGCATTTTAATATAAAGAAAACGTAATTCAACGCCAGTATAGAAGCTTCGCTTTAAAAATCGAAGAAAAAGAGAAACAAGACGAAGCTATAATTAGTAAATAAAAAAATTATATTAAAAATAATAGTCCACAACTAATTTATAATTTATAAACACTTTTTATAACTTTATTTAAAGCGTCTTTAAAAATAACGTATAATATCTAGTTCATGCTAAACTCTAAGCACTAGGAAACAACCATTATTTATGTAGATGTTAGTAAACACAAGGCGCTAGTAAATACAGCACAAATACTTAACAAAATAGAGTACAACTACTCCAGAATATTTAATTAAATCTTAAAACGGTCATGATAGGTATCTTAAACATAAGGAACGTTTTGTTTGTATGCAAAAATTAATTAACTTAAGTGCCATAACCAGGAAATTAATTATTTAGAAAAGCTCAAAGAGGTTCACCGTAAAAGGCATTATTGGTTCTCTCACGTCATTTAAATATTCATGCTTGAAATACTGGAAATATTTATGCTTTTTATATTTAGATTTTAGAATAAGTGAATTACGAACTAATGGAAGAGTGTGATGTGTGATGTGAGTGAATGTGCGAATTAGAACAGGTAATTAGTAATGCAAAGATCGCAAACTCAGTAGGCCTATATCAGATACCCACTGAGCTAATTAAATGCATTGACGAAGAAGCACTGCACATACGTTTAGATCTGTTCAACAAAGAATATACAACAGGAGTAATACCCGAAGGTTGGTTGCTGTCCACGTTTGTAACACTATCAAAGTCAGTACATGCGACAGAATGCTCCCAGGATGCTCCCAGGATCTCGATGTCCGCTTTATAGGTTATCAAAATGCTTTTGATAGAGTACGAACATCATAAACTCGTAAAACTGTTAAAAGAAAAGAAGGTGGATAGTCGAGATATACGGGTTATTGTCAATTTGTACTGGAATTAAAAAGTAAAAGTTAGAATCGAAAATGTCGATACAAAAACTATGGATATTAAAAGAGGTGATAGATAGTGTTGCGTGCTGTCCTCATTGTCATTCAATCTGTACACCGAAGCTATTTTTAAGGAAGCAATATCAGAGGAACAACAGGGTATATCAATAAACGAAAAAATCTTGAACAACATAAGATTCGCAAACGACACTGCTGTTTTTGCAGACAGTCTAAAAGCACTGCAACGCTTAGTAAATAGATTATATCAAGTCAGTATAAAATATGGACTACAAATGAACGTTAAGAAAACCAAGTGCATACTTATTTCTAAGCAACATACAGTAGGAAGTCCAGATATCGAGAAAAACCAAGTAAAAAGAGTGAATAATTACAAAAATCTGGGAACCTGGATAAATAAAAACAATGGCCAAGGTAGAGAAATAAGGGCACGCATTGAAATTGCAAGACAAGCATTTATAAAAATGAAAACAATGTTTGTTAATCGAGACCTTCCTCTGGAGCTGAGGATAAGAGCCTTGAGATGCTACGTGTTCTCGACTTTGTTGTATGGAATGGAAAGCTGGACACTAAAAGTGGAAATATAAAGAAGAAGAAGAAGGAAACATTTAAGATGTGGTGCTATAAAAGGATTTTGAAAATACCATGGACTTAACGAGTTACAAAAGCAGAAGTGTTAAGAAGGCTACAAAAGGATTACGAGGTCATAAAGCACATCAAAATAAGAAAGCTGGAATATTAAGGCCAAATTACCAGAGGTGCGAAATATGAGATATTAAGGCTCATAATGCAAGGTAAAATCAAAAGTAAAAGTCCATAGGACGACGAATAATGTCCTGGCTAAGAAATCTAAGAGAGTGGTATAGTTCCAGCTCAGTAGATCTTTTCAGAGCAGCTGCCAATAAGCTACGGATAGCTGTGATGATAGCCAACCTTCGATAGGAGAAGGAACTACAAAAAGAAGAAGGAAGAGTGTACTTGTGATATCCAGAAAATATAACGACAGATAAAAAAGCAAAACAGTCTCTGAACGCCGATGAAATTATGGACGTATCAGAAGTGAGAAGCGAAATCAAATCAATTTTATATTTTATGTTTTCGTACAGGAGCGTCATGCAGATGATTCCTGATAATGAAAATGGGTTAAAACGTTTTTGACGATAAATTTTAGTAATTTTTATTAAAAATATAATGCAACTATCTATCTTATATATATATTTTTTATGATATTCTTTGCAGTTACAAAAGTCATAAAATAATGGATATATTCTGTGATATGAAAGTACCTAATTCTGTGACATAAAAGTTAAAAAGCTGTACTATCAACATAAACTTAGAAAAAGCGAGAAAAACATTTTTGTTCACGGAAAATGCTTTTGCAAAATTTATGTCAATCATAATTAAAACCAGCACTGAAAGGTAGCGGGTAGATACTTCTCTGCGATCTAGGCAATACTGGTGGACACTTCCTGGCGATCCCGGGATAGATCTAATTTAGAAATAACAAACCGGTCCATGCGAGCTCATGGATTTTCTCAACCTCATCCTCAATCCGATCGATCTCACTGTTTGTTTTTTGGGATAGGTAAGGATACTTTATTTCGAAAGGATATGAACGTGATTTGTTCTCGTTTAGGATACTTGTGATGCTGTTTAGGTTTGTAGTTGAATGGGTTTGTGTCGCACAGTATTAAAGCAAAGCAGCGCCTAAAACGTCACTTGGGCAAGTTGTCGTTGGTGCTTGTTAGCGAAGCATCTTGGAGACTGTTGAGATAGAGCTGCTGTTATCGAATCAGAGGTAAGAGGTTCTGACTGGATTTGATGTTCTTTCCAGATATATGTTGTGTGTGTCTTAGTATAACAGATCTAAGATCTAGATCTAAGTATAGCAGAGGCTGTAGCTCTAGTTCCTGCAAGCCGTTTTACGTCTACGTCCAACTATAGAACTAGTGTATTCCACTATAATTCAGTTATTGGACGTTTGCTCTATCGGCCAGGCCTCATCAGCTTAGTGATGGACGATACCATTTTGATGTTACTTTGGTTCCATCAGCCATTTTAACTTCTTCAGCTGACTTTGTATATTGTGCGGTGCACAGGGATTCTGTCGTCGGCTGACTATGTCAACGGCAAGGTTACGTTCGGTAGCAAGAAAGGGGATTCCTTTCACTGTCATGCCAGAGTGTGTTTTGTGTTTATTTTTGTGTGTGAATGTGTAGTGTGCTGACTTTACAAAGACAAAAACTGATTTCTCTAGTGACCATTGATCTCGCAAGCCGTTTTTACGTCTACGATTAACTTTAGAACTAATGTATTGCACTAATATTCATGTTATTGATCGCTTTAGTTAAACGCCAGGCCTCGTCGTAGTTCTCTAGTCAGTTGAGAAAATAGTTGCGGCTATTTTCTCGGGAGACGAACAGGTATCGTTGAGTAGTGAAATTGGAAAACAGATAAAAACCAATTTTTCTCCGTCTGGACTCGTCCGGTTCCTCGTAGGAACCATGACCAAACCCAACACATTACCGTCCCCACCCTTTCCTCCCTGCACATTCTAACCAACTCGGCAACACGCACTAGCTAAGCATGGCGTTTTATTGTCAGAAGCACAAAAGTTCTTTTCCATAAAAGACGAATTTACTGAACGGCCTCAGTCTTCGCCGGTTAAAATACCCCCAACCAAGGTAGCGGTTGGAACAGAATTGGAGAAAAGAATGCTAAGACTCTCAGAAATGGATTAAGCTATTACAAACAGCGACAAATGCATATTACTTCATGAAATGTGACAACTCTGAACTAATTTGTTAAAATCGGATTTGATTGTTAGTTTATTATGTGGTAGTAGAGTAACGTTTGACCAAAATAAGAGACATATCGAACTTACTGTTTAAAAGTAATAACGGATAGAAATATCAGTCAAAATTCACCCTGTACATTGTTATGGAAGCATCGACTTTTAAATGGTCATTTGTTATTCTCCCTGGCCATACGAGGTAGAAGTATGTACACCCCCATGACTTACCCTATATATAGCCTTTTTAATGCTGCCTATGCAAAAAAAGACAACGAAAAATATTATATAAATTATTAGACGAAACCTTCTAAAACTTAGTTCCTAAACTTACGATTATGCTCTAATTGTATTTACCCAGAACCGGAGTGTTTACATTTGAGCAATAGCATTCATTCACGTAAACTAATGAGATTTTGATAGCGTAAGATGAAGTAAATCTCAAACTTCATTAATCGTTTGATTCTAACATATATACGTACTGATATTATATAAAGGAAAACATAAATCATTTCAGAATGATTAATATTTGCCAAAATAGAATGTTATCAACTAGGTCAAAGAATGTTATACATAATAAATTAATGGTATTTGCTGTGAATCTGTTTATTACTCTTTAAATATTTAAAAAATAGTAATCAACACTGAGGGGCAAAATTATAAAATAAAATAATTTTTTCGAGAATATGCAACTTTGAAGATAAATCCTAAAACCGGTTGATTTTTACTTTTAAATTGTAATTTTTGGTATACATGTCATACTAGAGACATTATCCATCTGAACCAGATAACGTAATCGATGATTTTTTTAAATAAGAATAGAGGCAAAGTTTGTTGCCTTGGTGTTGGCCTTCCACAAGGTTCTCAAGCATGTGGTTTATGTCCTGTTGTTGACCGCACGTACATCAGGTATTATTTTTATCGAGCTGACCCCATCTCGTGTTGGTGTTCACAGCGGCCACGCCCGATCTCATTATGTTCAATATTGCATATCTTTTTCAGTCGCAGTTTAAACCAGTTTGTGTATTTGGTTTCGGGGTATATTAGTCTAAAGATTCCACGGGAATGTCACTGAGAAAACCTTTCCTGAGCACTCTTTTGCATAGAATATTAGATGTCTGTCGTCAAATGACTGCCTGAAGCGCTCCATGGAAGTGTAGGTTGGCGACCTATACTTCCACTGAGTGTGGAACTTTCACTTCTTTAAGCGCTTCCCTATCTTTTGCAACGCGATATCTGTTCAACACTAAGGTGAGTCCAATGTCTTATATTCCTCAGCCAAGATTTCTTCTTTCTTCCCAAGCTGTTTCTTCCCTCTACTCTTCCTTGCATAATGACGTGCAGAAGAGAGTATTTATCGTTTCGAAGTATGTGGTAGATACGAATTTTTTTTTATTTTAATTGTGTTCATAAGCTTTCTGTCATGTTCAATTCGTCTTAATACTTCTTTGTTCGAGACTTTTGCAGTCGAAGAAATTTGTAGAATACCTATATAGACACATTTCGAATTCCTCTAATTTTTTTACGGATTGGGCTTACAGGGTCCAAGCTTTTACCTCATATATCTGATACCCATACTCAATTTCTTATTTGTAAACATTGAACTGTATTTTATAAATCCTTTTCGAGCTATTTCAATTCTGATCTTTATCTCCTCATCTTGATCTAACTGTTAGTTGATAATTGCTCCTATACTTCTATCTATACTTGTCGACCCTCTCTAATGATTTAACCTCCAATGTCAGGTACATGTTGTCAACATGGTTTTTCGAGATCACCATGTATTTGATTTTATCTGTATCCATTGTTAGACCCATATTTTTGCTTTCTCTGTTAATGATTTCTATAAGAATTTGTAAATCTTCTATATTTTCTGCCATAATTACGGTATCGTCTGCAGATCTTATCTTAATAATTATGCTTCCTTCAATCCTTACACCTTTAGTTCTTTCCCATAGTGCCTCCTGAAATAATAGTTGGGAGTACACATTAAATAATTGTGGCGACAGCACACATCCCTGTCTGACTTCTGTTTAAAATTCCACTTGGTTTTTCTCACTATGTTCCACCCTTACGACCGCTGGCTGTTTGATTGTAATATAGATTTTTTATTAAATTATTAACATAACTTTTTGTTTAATAATTTTGATTAAAATTTAATTAATACAATTTTGTTTAATAATTAGTAAAACAGTTTTTTCTCGGTTTTGGATAAAATATGGGTTTAACGCTGCCTTTCAAGATCGAGACTGATTTCTTGGACATTTGAGATGAGGTTTTTTGTTTGATCAAGCCGCTTCCTTTCTGGGCAATGACTGATTTTTGGCCCTTTTGATCAGGTTTTTTGTTTGATTAAGCCGCAAATGAAAGCGTTATATGTAGTAAATATACAAATTTTTACAGCTTGAAGAAACGAAAAGCGGTGTAAGTCTGACTTTTATTACTGTTGCCATGGTCAAATTAGAGGACCTGCTTGATAGGTACTGTTATCTATAAGCTAGTTAAAGATACTTACACCGTTGTTCCGTTTAATAATTTGGAACATATACTCAAGTGTAACCAAAGTTGATTTAAAATTTATTTTCTTAGAATAAATATTTTATGTCAATGTTATGTGTTTAATCATAATTAAACTAATTTTTTGTTTGTTTCAGTGGTCACGCAGTCATTCAGGGTAGACGTAGAAGTGATAGGTGCAGCTCGGGGCTGCACAGCAGTATTAAAATGTATAGTGCCAAATTTTGTTAAAGACTTAGTAAGAATCATATCATGGGTTCAGGAGCCTACGTTTTTTATATATCCATCTCTACAAGGAGGTATGTACAATTATTTTTTTTATCTCTCTATAAAATGTTGGACAACAGCGCATGTTTTATTTCTCTTGTTGCAGTTACTTTTGTGTTGTGTGATCCGCTGTTTCAGCCGCTTTTCGGTTTGTCCAATATAACAACTCTGGCAGAATAAAAACCCTGTAATTGATATATGACATTTCGATTATACATCACTCGTGTCCGATCTTTAATTTTAAAGAATATGTGCATTTAAGGTTGTTGTATCTGCTAATTTTTTTTTGTGTAGTCCTTAAACAGAGAAATATGTTGGTTTATTAAATTTGGAACATAGAGTAGTTTTTATTGGTAGGTATTATAGATGTCAATCTAATTGTCTATCATAAAACCATGTGTTGAATATTAGTTGTTTTAGAATATCCTTAGGATAGCTGTTATTTAGAAACATTTGGGATAATTTGTTTTAATCTAGTATCAATGTATGCTGTACAAAAAAGCGGAGAGAATTGCTACAAGAATGATCCAACCAGAAACAAGCTCTCTGTTTGTGTATAGGCATTTTAGTACTAAAAATTAATAACGGTTAAAAATTCAAAAAGATACTTCAGTTTAACTAAATAGCTACGTATTTAGAATATTGTGTGCAGAATTGCAGATTTTTTAAATTAAACAAAATATCATTTTATGAAAGTCAAAAATAATTATAGGTCAAAAAAGTCAAAAAAACTTGCTAGAAAGAAAGATACTTGTAATGTGTGTGATTGTTTAGAAAGTAAAATAAAGTATTGTGCGAATAATAATAAACTAATAATTTTGAAAAAAGAAAAAAATTTGCATTTAGAAACAGCAAAAAAAGCACAAGATAAAAAAAAGACATGCTTGCAGCCAAGAATCAGCTTGACAGAGAAACTCTATGATTTGATCTAGAGAAAACTCTCCTAGAATCCCGACTAATATAGTCTACTATAAAAGGCAGTTTCGTGTGTATAACTTAGACATACACAGTGGACAAATGAACAAAGGCCATTGCTATGTTTGGATAAAAGGAGAAGCAGGTCGGGGTGCTCAAGAAGTTGGAAGCTGCCTTAGAAAATACATTAAAGAAAATGTGACTTCCAAGAAATTAACCCTTTGGTCTGACTCGTGAGGCGTCCAAAACCGCAACTTCAAGATTGTATTTATAATGAAAACAGTTTTGGAAAGTTACCTTACTCTTGAACAAATTACATTAAGGTATCTTCTCTCAACACACAGTTTTCTACCTAATGACTCAAATTTTTGAGATATCGAATCTGCACTCAAACTATAACAACGGTTGCATACAGTAAATTGCAATTATGAAAGGATGTCCAAAAAAAATCTTTTAGTGGTGCAAAGAATGACAAATGAAGAGTTCGTGGGAACAGAAATATTGGAAAAGCAAATTACCAATCGTAAAAATATTGCAAATTGTGGCAAGGTAATGTATAACTAAACTTCCTAAAATATATATATATAAAGCATAATTAGACCAAGTACCATTTAATTATTTTTTCCAGAATATGGTCGCTGCGATTATATTGAAATTTTGCAGCCAAAAAGAGTTGTAGGTAATCATTCTTCTGTTTTATTATTCTTTTGTTATATTTTGTGCAAATACATTAATAAATGTATTTTTAAGAAACCAAAAACTTTGAAGCCATTTATCTCAAAACTATGTTTTGGCGCTTGATCGAGTTATACATAACGCTGTCCATTTGATATTTCATTTTGCCTTCAATTCTAATATATCTTCCATTTGGTTTAGACGTAGGATTTCAGCCATTTTCAGCTACATTTGGCGATAAAAGTTTTACCATAATCAACCCTTTTTTCGGAGTGATCGCTCTTCTTCCAAGAGGCTTGTGTGAGATCATTTCTATTGAAGTATTTTTTTATTTAATCATTATATTTAACACATATCATTATTACCTCTTCTGGTCTATCTTCAAAAAATAGTAATACACTTCTTCAAAAAATTAACGCGCCACTTTGAAATATTAAAATATTTTATTAGCTTTAATAAAAATTTCCATTGTAATGTTATATTTTGCAAGCCCCTTGTATATGCTACTCGTACTTTATTGACTGTGTTTTATCGCTATAGTTCTTTTTGCAATAAGACAAAAAGAAGCAATTGTTGTTTGAAAAAAAGTTTAATTGTTGATTATTGTTAAATATGATTATTATGGAGCGTCAATCACGTAATTTAACCAGAGATGAATGTGCCCAAGCAGTGATACTGTTGGAAGAAGGTTGGAGTTACCGAAGAATTGGTCGTCGGTTTAATGTGTCTCACACATCCGTCTCACGGGTGTTAGAAAGATTCCTCGAAACAGGAGATCATACTCGCACAACAGGGCAAGGACGAAACCGGGTAACTACCCCTATTCAAGATCGATTTTTAAGAATTTCTGCTCTTAGACAACGTTTTGTAACACATCGAAGTCTACAAATTCAGCTTAGAGACGTGCATGCTATATAAATTAGTACTGAAACTGTTCGCCAGCGACTTAGGGAATACAACTTAACACCTAGGATTTCCGCCAGAGGTCCTCTATTAACTGCAGAGCATCGAAGGGTTACTCTACATTTTGCTAGAGAACACGTTAATTGGTTAGAGGCTGACTGGAAACGAGTGCTATTTACTGATGAATCCCGCTTTTGTTTGTACAATAACGACAGACGTCTTCGTGTGTTGCGACGAATCAACGAACGATATGCTCAGTGTAATTTCTCACACAACTCATTTTTTGGTGGAGGATCAGTTATGGTGTGGGGTGGTATTTCTTTGACCGCACGTACGGACCTAGTGGTCATACAAAATGGAACTGATACAGCTGAAAGGTACATATTGGTGATTTTGAAGCAACATGTAGTACCATTCGCTCCTTATATCGGTGAAAATTTCTTACTAATGCATGCTAATGCCAGACCTCACGCTGCAGAGATTGTCAGAAATTATCTAGAAGAGGTAGAAATTAACACTATGGAATTGCCAGCACATAGTCCGGATTTAAATCCAATTAAAAATCTCTGGGATATCCTTGGTAGGCGATTAAGAGCGACACCGATCCAACCAAACAACTTACAGGAAGTGGGAGAGGGGCTGATCCAGATTTGGAGAGAACTAGACCAAAATGAAATACGGCAATAAATTTTAAGTATGGGCCAACGATGTGAGGCTGTTATAAGTAGTAGAGGTGGAAACTCTCTTTATTAAGACTTTTTTCATATTTTAGTATCATTATCTTTTTTATAATTTTCCCTTTTATTTTTTTTTCTTCTGTACTTCAACATTTTCTGATGACTAGACAAATTGTTTCAATTACTAATAAAATGTAGAATAAATCTGGTGAAGTTTTATTTTTTATTCTTTGCCTGTTTACAAATAAAATTGATTTATTGGAATAGTGCATTAATTTCTTGGAGAAATGTATAAGTACTGATAACTTTTTGTAAAGAGTATTTTATCTTTTATTTCACACAAGAAGAAAAATGAATACATCCTAAATGCAATTGTCAGTACATTCGATTAAAAAGATGATTTACAGCGTAATTAAAACCGCAATTTCACTTTTTTGATACTAAATACTGCCATTAATAACTTTTAAAAACCACTAAAATTTTATACCATTTGAAGACAAAGACAAATGAAAATGTATACTTTGCCCGTGAATATCGAAACAAGAATACAAGAATCGAATTTTTTAGCTAGCGCTGTATTTTTATAAATTTTCACTTCCCTTAGTTGTATTAAAAATATTATCCATTTTAACTTTTTCAACATTTACCTTACCTTACCTACTGTATAATTTATACCTGTACATTTACTTATATATTAAAAATCATATTAAATTATTATTAAAGTTTTACATTAGAGATGCAAATGTGATCTAAATGTAAAAAAATTCAAAAATTTCGCTAAGATTGAATTCTCCGCTTAGGTAAGAAATTTATTACATTAGTCATAATTTTTAGTACCAGTTTTATGAGATCGGCCGTTTTTAAAATCTTGTACATAAAGTTTTTTGAACCGTAAGACCTTGGCAGCAAAATGCGGAAAAGTTCAACTTTTACGACATACGACACGACATTTAATACTTATCTCTATGGAATGCTTCAAATTTATGAATAATAAATACTTTCTCGGTGTTTATTTTCGTCAATTTTCAAATTATTTTGCATCTTTCTTTATTCAATTTATTCTGCAACTTGGTTTGTTAATATTATTCTCGTTCTGCAATTTAAACTTTTAAGTGCTAGTCAATGTAATGTTTGTTATTTATTGGTAGCTTTCTAAGTCTGGTGACTATTTCTTATAAATTCTTTTGGATTTTTTATTGCGGTACTTATTTTTTGACATATATTTTGTACATTTTAAGGCATTAGATTTTCTAACAATCCAATAAAGTAGAGTATTTGATTTTGATGCAATACAAAGACTTCGGTAAATAGGGCAATACACCATGAGATCAGCTGAAGGTAGACAAAGAAGTCAGGTTGAATAGCGTTTTATTCTATTGCAAGTGTTATCCGACATAATCAGCACCAGTTATTGTTCAAAGATTAAATGATGTTCAAAGAAACGCAGTTTCCATTTCTTCGTCTTCTTCTTCTTTCTTGTATGTAGGCTTTAGAGGTTGTTTTTTCTTTAATATTAGCCTCCTAAATTGTTTAAATTATCGCATCATCTTTTTTTTGGTCTGCCAATACTTCTTTGTCCATTTGGTGACTTATCTCGTGATATTCGTACTATCCTTTCCTCTGCCATTCTACTAATGTGTTTGTTCTACTCTTGTTTCCGTTTTGTCACCCATCCATATAAGTCTTCTATATTGCATGCTCTTCTTATATTTTCGCTTATCTCCCTATTCAACAGACTTTTCCCTGATATTCGTCGAAGTATTTTCATCTCTGTTGTTTTTAATAGTCATCTCGTTTTAGATGTGTCAGGTCTTGTCTCCGCCGTATATGTTAATACAGGTCTAATTGCTGCTTTATAGATTCTTGTTTTTGTGTCTTGTCTTAGGTGTTTGTTCTTCCAGATTGTGTTATTGAGAGATCGCGCTAGTTTACTTGCTTTTAAGCTTTGTTGTCGTACTTCTTCTTCAACATCTCCGTAACTAGTTATATCTATTCCCAGATATCTAAACCTTGCTTCCTGCTTTAATCTTTTCCCATAAATTTCGACTTTACATCGTAGTGGGTATTTAGATGTTGTCATATATTTGGTTTTTTCTGCTGATATTATCATATTGTATTTCTTGGCTCTTCTATTGAAGATGTGTGTTAATCTTTAAAGCTCGTCTTCTATCTCGGCGATTAATGCGTCGTCGTCTGCATAACATAATATTTGTATTTCTTTGTTCCCGGTTCTGTAACCATGACCTTTACGTTCTGCTTGTATTATTATATTGAAGAGAAATGGGCTTAATAAGTCACTTTGTTTGACTCCTCTTTGTACTGGTATATACTGTGTTAGTTTTTCATTTATCTTTGCCTGTATTCTATTATGGAAGTAAATGTTTTTCGATGGTTTGTATAATATTGATTGGTATGTTTCTTTTATACAGTAGGTGTAAGTCGTCTTTAACTTGGATGTTTGACGCCTTTGTCAGGTCTATAAAACATAGATACTCTGAATTATTGTACTCGATGGCCTTTCTGTGATTTTTCTTACAAATACGGCGTCTAGGATCTTCCGGATCTGAATCTTTCTTGTTCATCTGATAAGTTGTGGGTTTATTGATTTTGTTGGTTAGGACTTTTGAGGTAAGCTTAAGTGCGGTGTTCACTAGATTTATACCTCTATAATTGTTGGGGTCTTCTTTATCTCCTTTCTTGAACATTGGTATCATTATGCTGTTTCTCTATGCGTCTTGTATTTTGCAGTGGAGTTTCCATTTTTACAATTAAATTTCTTTTTAAAAACTGTATTTTCTTTTCTGCGTTTTTTCTAATGTTTTTTAAAGAAACACACAAACAATTTTAGTCCATAAGTGGTTTCCACTCTGTACATATATGTTTAGAGACACGCAGCCGCGAAAACAACACTTAAAATGTTATGAAAATTTTATTAATAGTTTTTCTTTAAGGTCAACTCACATATTTCATATTATCAAAAAGTTCACTTCAAATTATTGTTTTGTGACCTTTCCAACATCCATTACGCTCAATTTATGACTTGTGTTTGGCTACAAATTTGTCGGTTAAGTGTCCAGGATAACAAAATAAACGATGCAATGCTATTTATAGATTTTGAGATAAATCATTTTCGAAGCGATGAATTATTTGTCTCAAACTGCGTTTGTATTGTTTAATTAGAGTATAAATTTTCATATAAACTAGCTAGCTATGGATGTCTTTTGAAACTGCAGTAGACATTGTACATTTTTATTTTTCTATTAAAAAATTATAGTTGTAGATTGTTTTGATATAACTTCCTTCTTCTTCTTAAGCCTGTTTGCATTCACTTTAGGACAAAGGCCCTATGAGTTCTCCACTCTTCTCATCTTCTCCTCTTCTCCTAATTAGCATATCTAAATTTTTAGTAGCTAATTTTTTTGGAGGCTAAAAAAGAAGCAAGGTGGGGTTGCAGTTTATGTAAAAGATAATCTTATGTATTCTTCTCTTAATCTTAATGAATATAATGTAGAGAAAAGTTCAGAGTTTTGTTCAATTTATGATCCTTCAATAAAAACCAGTATTTTAACTGTATACAGATCAGGTAAGGGTGACTTTGACTTATTTTTGGTAAATTTTTAAAATGTTATAATGTCTTTGCTTAGTAAAGCAGACAAACTAATCATGTTTGGTGATTTTAATATAAATTTTAAAATTGAATCTGATCATTCTTTTGATATTCAAGATCTATTAATATCTTTTGGTGTAAAAGTAACTATAAATCATTATACTAGAATCATTTCTCAGTCTAGTAGTTGCATTGACAACATTATGACAATTTTTTCTGAAAATTTCTACAGAGTGGGCGTATTTGAAACTTCTTTTTCTGACCAACGAGTTTAAATTATATTGATTGACCCTGAGCATAAAACTGTTTACACTAATCAAACATTTCAATCGTTTATTACTTCTTTTGTTTTAGAGAAGCTTAAACATGCGCTATCTAGTACAAAGATAAACATTTTCTATAATACCAATAACAATTCTGATTGTTTGACAGTCTTTCTAACCGAAACTTCTTACTTTCTAACAACTTAATATTAAAGCACTTTCCATTAAAAAAAGAACGATACACTGCTGAAAAAATACCTGTCCAATGGTTTAATAACGAATTAAGGTCTTAGAGATCTAATATTTCTATTATTAAACACATTGCAGATACCACTGAGGATGCCGATATGTTCAAAGTGCATAAATAACAAAAACTTGAATATAATCTTCGGCAATCATCATAGCTATTCGGACTTTTAAGACGGCTGCTCCGAAAAGTTCATTTGATGTACATCCGTACCACTTTCTCAGGTTGCGTAGCCATGACATTCTATACCTTCCTATGCTTCTCTTTTCTTATATCTTTCTCTGCATAATCAGTTGGAGTAAGGTGTATTTCCATCCAATTTTCTTGTCTTATTTGTATTTAAAATTTATATTTCTTTATTCATCCGTCTCAGAACCTCTTTGTTTGTTACGTGTTCTGTCCACGATATTTTCAGAATTCTTCTATACACCCACAGCTCGAATGATTCTAGTTTTTTCATTGATGTCGCATTCAAGGTCCGAGATTCCATTCCATAAATAAAGTCGAAAAAACATAGCACCTCGCCAACCTAACTCTTAGTTCCAATTTTAAATCCCTTGTACATAGCACTCTTCTCATTTTGTTGAAATTTGCTCTAGCCTGAATATAATCTATAATTACCAAATCCAACAAAAGGCAGCTCACTGTGATTTTATTACTAATTCCAATGATAAAACTAGAGACTGCTGTAAAATAGTAAATTTTGAAAGCAACAATACAAGATCCAGTTCGGTACAACCTGATCTACCTCCAGACGAAATAAATCATTTTTTTTACAATAATTGCAGAGAATATAATTACATCGCTTTCTACGATTTGTATTGATATTCTATTCAGTTACAGAAATTATTCTTTTCCGAGCAAGTCTTTTTTTTTCCTCTCGTTATGGAAGAAGAGGTCTCTCCAGTAATAAAGCCTCTTATTAATTCTAATTGTAGGGACGTTCACAAAATTAATAGCAGGATTTTAAAAAGAAACCTACCAAATAGTTTTACCACCTGTCACTAATCTTATTAATTTAATTCTATTAACTGGAGTATTTCCGAAAGTAACTAAAACATTTAAAAGTACTACATATAAAAAATGTGATATTTCAAAAACTGAAAATTACAGACCCATAAACATTGTTTCTAGTTTCTACTTTTGGGAAAGTGATTAAAAAGGTTATTAAACAACAATTTTATTCCTAGTTCGGGTCCAATAATCACTTTAGCAACTCACAATATGGATTTAGAAGTACTCGTTTTACTACGAACGCGGTATATAACGTTGTGAGTGACAGAGAATCAGAGGTATCCCTTTTAAGCTTACAAGTTCTTACCTATATGGCAGACACCAGGCAGTAGTTCCTAAAGGTCATATCTCCGATTTTCTAGACGTTAAACATGGAATCCCACAAGTTTCGGTCTTAAAGAACCTCTTTTTTTCATTATTTATGTCAACGATTTGCCTAAATTCCTCTTTCTCTTCTTTCCTACGGTTCTCTTCATCTTCTCTTATTTTTAAAAACCACGCGAAGGGTCGGGACGTATCCATTTTTTTATTAATTTCAGTAGATCTAGTGTTAAACATTCTTCTTCTTCTTTGGGTGCCGTGTCCGTATTCAGACGTTGGCCGTCATCATGTTTACAATTTCCTGAAACCTTTCTCTGTCGGCTGCTGCGCGAAATAATTCTTCTACTGTGGAACCACACCATTGTCTAATATTACGCAGCCATGAAAGTTTCTTTCGACCAATCCATCTCTTTCCTTCCACTTTTCCTTGTATTATAAGGCGAAGTAGATGGTATTTAGGTCCTCTAATTATATGGCCGAAGTATTCTGTTTTTCTCCTCTTTATGTTGTTTATGAGCAGACGTTCTGAATTGATCATTTGAAGAACATCTTCATTGGAAGTATGCGAAACCCACGATATCTTTAGGATTCGTCTATAGCACCACAATTCGAATGCTTCTAAAATTGTTAAACATTAACAATTACTTAGTATCTTCTTTACCTCACCCCTGTTACACTTTTTGAAAATGTCTTTATTCAACACCAACTTGTTACAATACTTACAGCAGTAAGTAGTGTAACTTACTACTACGTAAGTATACTTACTTAATACAACTATAAACCTTAAAACTCAAAATACTATTGTTATAAACTGCCAACAACATCTGTTTATATATATTTTCTGACGTTCCAGACTTCATTAGAAATTTTAGGATTCTTCAAAGACAATTCAAAAATTCTAAACTTCTTCATGATTTCTTCTTATTAATCAAGGGACTTTTTCCATATGAAACAGATCTCACGAAACTTTCGTAACAATATGTCTAGTCAGCACTAATATATCGGCTTCAGATGCTCAAGACCGAAAGCAATGGAATTGTTTAAGGGTGGCGTATGTTCAGCAGTTGACTCAAACATCTACGAATGATAATGATAATGATGATAATTTGATCATTTTATTTTTATATTAGTTATTTCAGTATATAGTATTCCCCACTATTTCAGAATACATTTTCACTGATATATAGATATATCGGTATATGCACTTTTATCGAAGTACTATACATCTTTTCTGTTCACCTCATATTTATATTGCCACACAAAACATTACCATCGAAAATTTGTTACGTGATATAGCACATAAATAACGCCATCAATCTTGATAAATATATTCCCGTGGTAATAAAAAGCGAGGTAGACGTATGCAGTTTCTTAAGGAGAAAGGATATGCGATATTGAGTGCATATACTACCAAATAATGCGCCATTTGAGAATATACAACTAAAGCAATGACGTCCTTTCGGGGTTTTGTAAACGCAAAGTCTATATGTATATCATAATAAACCCTAAATATGTTTGGAAACAGCAGGATCTGGTCCACAAATGGGTGCTTAATACACTTCTAAGAAGATCAGGCTCACGAAATCTTAGGGATACAAAACTCGTTAAAACATGGAAAGCAACATATTAAATTTGTATTGTAAGTTTAAATTCCAGAACCCTTAAATTATCTGCAAGAATGAATGAACTAGCTAACCTAACTAGAATCAAATGGGATGTCTTCCGATTCATACCCATACTTGTTTTGTTCGATTTGAAAAATTCGACCCACCCTAATGTACATACACATATGATGATGTATAGATTAGAATTTTATTGATATGTAAGTATCTTCTTTCATTCATTTATCTTGCATTATTTAATTTTATTTGAGATGCTGCAAAAGTTTGTAAACAGTAAAACCGGTAGCCCATTCTCTCTTACCAACTTTAATCAAAACATTTAACGGATTGTGACTAAAATTTAAAACAGTTTCAGCAAAATGTTAAACTCACATAAGGTCTCTTTTTTTGTCACCCTCTTTCTTTCTATCTTAAAATATTAGGTAGTGGTAAAGGGAAACATTGTGCAACAAATTAATTAAACAACGTATCACATAAGATATTAAGAGAGTTGACTAAGAAATTAATTTTGTAAACAGTCGGCATTTGGCGCGTTTCTTCCGTAATATGTCGACAACCCTTCAAATAAAACAACAACGACGCACTCGAAGTCGAATCCGTAAAAGATCTCTGTGAATTTCTCGACAGGATCTACACAAACAAACTGAGCGTATATTTTATAACGTCTCTTTATGGACAAATGGATTTCTATCCCTCTGCAACTGAATGTGTCATATTTATACAATGAAATGGATGTATTCATTCTGACAAAATGTGCACATTTTAAATCCTGATGAAAACGGTACGTCCTCGAGAAATATTCACATCTCTTTTCTTGCCCTTTGAAATGCTAATGTTAAAATGCTTGAGGTGAAAAGAAGAAAGGTGGCTAAAATGGACGTTTATGAACAACATTTTGCGACATACTCGTATTTATACTGCAATAAAAATTTCATTGGGATTATTTATGTATGAGCGCTTTTAATTTGAATAGCTATTTCATTATTTGTTTATTCATAGATAAAAACATAAAAGGACTAAACAGTTGATAAGCATTCTTTTTAATTTTTTTTTTATTTACAAAAAAAACCCATTCAACTTAATAAGGTTATTAGCGGAACAGTAACAGTTAAGTACATGTTGCTTAGTAAATTAAAGTCTTTTAAAAACAAAAGTAGGTTATCTATAGTGTTTCTTGAATTTCAAATGTCTTTAAGATTGTTTGATAAATGATATTTAATTTTGTGACGATTAAACTTTTCACGCTTTTCCACTAGCACATGTTTTACAGTAAGGGGTGAACCGCACTCACAATCACAAATTGAGCGTTCTTCTTACTTAAATAAATGTTCATTAGAAAACTGGGTATGTCCAAATCGTAAACAGGAAATAATTATTGGCTTTCGTCTGGATACCTCGGATGGTTGCCATGGTCCAATGTTATTTTTTATCTCCTGAAGCTTTGATGATATGGATTTGAATTGCTAATTTGTCGGAATGTAAAATGCCTCTTATTCCCTCGTATGTTGGAATCGTTGCCATCCGGTATTAGTAATCCAGTTAAGCAGTTGGTTCTTCCAAATTTATTTTTAGAGGAAAGTGTTGACCTTGTTAACACGTGCGAAATGCCAAAATTTCCCTGGCTCAAAAGCCTCATATTCTTCTTCCTTCGAAATATCTAGTTGTTTGAAGGATGTTTGAGATATACGTATGGTGGGAACATGTAGGGCGTTTAATTATATATATTATTGATCATTATATTATTCTGTTACTTGCTTTAGAAACAAAGAAGGTAATCAGATAGGAAATAAACAACAAGAACATCTGAACACTGAAATAGAGGAGGAAAACGACAATGACCGAGAATTAATCCCAATGCATGGAATAGGTGTTGAAAGACCAATTAAGGATGAGATTGAGGAAGTTTTAACTGCGATGAAAAACAATAAAAGCTCTGGAAAAGAGTGGTGCAAGTCTATAATATAACCAGTACATAAGAAGGGAGACCTGTCAAGTTGTGATAACTATAAAGGAATAGCACTCCTGGACATCGCATACAAAGTACTGGCAACCGTACTAAAAATAAAAATCGAAGTGTGCACAGAAAATATATTGGGCGACTATTAAGCTGGTTTTAGAAAAAAACAATCAACCAGTGACCATGTACTTATGCTGAAACAAGTTCTCTCTGGTGCATATGAATACGGTATACCGATTCACCTTCTCTTTGTGGATTTTAAGGGTGCTTATGACAATGTAGGTAGATTAAAACTGATAAAGGTACTACAGTAGTTCAAAATCCCATCTAAGATAATCAGACTGGTACATGTGATGCTTTAGAACACTACAAGCGCAGTTAAGAATAATGGAAAGAAGAGCCAATACGTTTGAGTTCAGAAATGTGTAAGACAAAGGAATAATGGGTGGATCCTCTATCCACCACGCTGTTTAATTTGGCCCTTACATAGATAATAAATAAGAGACAGCAATATGAATAAAGCGAAAACAACATTTAATAAGAGTCAGTATTGTCTAGCCTATGCTGATGATGTTGTACTTTTGGCTAAGAGTAAAAAATAATTAGAAAAAATACCTTAAAATCTTCTAAATGCCGCAGGAAATAAGAGATTACAGATAAATATAAATAAAACAAAATACATGGAGATTAAGAAAAAGTAAAAGAATAGCAGAAAACTAAATAGGGAAATTGCAGTAGGGAGAGAAATTCTTTGAATTAAAGAGATGGGGGATAACATGTATATGGGAGTTCTTGTGACAAATAAATGCAAATAAAAAAAGGAAATAGATTTACGAATAGCAAAAGGAAACAGGTATGTAGACAGTTTGCAAAGAACAATAAAATCGAAAGGGGTACCGAGAAATACAAAAATAAGGCTGTACAAAACTAGCCTGCGACCTACTCTAACGTATGGGTGCAAGACATCGGTGTTAACAAAGAAACTACAACAGAAAATTGAAATATGGGAATAAAGAATATTAAGAAGATATTTTAAAGAAAAGTTGACAGAAATAAAATGGGAGCGAAGAACAAATGCTGAAATTTATGAAAGGTTCGACGAAGGAAGAATAAGCGAGTTTGTAAAAGCTAGAAGATTGCAGTGGCTACGTCATCTTGTTAGAATAGAGGACAGTAGAGAAGTAAAGAACATAGCGTGGAGAACACCGGAAGATAAGAGGAAAAGAGGCAGACCAAGGGGAAGATGGAGGGAAGCAGTTGCGGAAGATCTACAAGAAAAGAAGATAGAAAATTGGAGGAAAGAAGCTAGAGACGGGAGGAGATGGAAGAGAATTACTTAGCTATGGGCCTGAAACGGTCTGTTACTGGCTTTTATATATACTTGATTTAAATATATAAAAGCCTGTAGCAGATTTCTGATTTCGGATTTCGGATTGGAGCCCAATAGGAAGGAGGAAAAGAGGTAGACCCCGAAGATCATGGAGGGATGAAGTGAACGAGGCCATGGAAAGACGAGACATTAGAGAACAGAAAGGACTGGAGACGTTGGCTGAAAGAAGGAAGGCGGCGACAGCTGTAAAAATCCTTATATAGATAGATAGATTTAAATATAGTTTATTTATAGTTCTCTTGCTTTTATTTGTTCATGTTAATATACCCAAAACGAAAGGGAGACACGAACGGGTTCCAGATTGAACATATATATTCATCCTGTCTTTATGATGGCCTCGTATGTTATCATATGTACAGAAAGCAACAAAATATGTCACACGAATACAGTTTCAAAACCTCCTTAAATGATGTAAACTTATTAAAAAAAAATGGAAATTTTTAACCAAAACTCACGAACAGCAGAAATGCTTCGAAAGTTCTTCAGCGACTTTAAATATACCTTTTTTTAAACTGAAAACACATACAAGAATCAAGTTGCTAAAATCGAGATGGAATATCAAGGACTATAAATAGCCATTCGCACTTATTTTACCGAGTTAAGTTTAAAAGTTATAGAACTTGCTTACAATTGCCTATATTTACGACTACGTAAACCAAATCCAGAAGATACTCCAACTAATGCTAATTAAGTTCTTAACAAAACAAAATAGTTCTTGTTTTAAGAAAAACTGCATTTTAAAAACTTTGTTTTTAGTTCCGATCCGGGTCTGGAATCTAGAGTTAAATTATTACCGATAACGCCCATGAAGTTCATGTCGTTTTTATAACAAAAGAAAATTCATTATAACCAACAGAAAACTGCTTCCAAATCAGTTGTTTCCATAAATAAAACCAACAAAAGTAGAAAAATAGTAAAATAGCTAAATATCCATCTTGCAAATAACCCGATTTCCGAAGCGGAAAGTGTTTTATTATTTTTACATGCAATCGATTTGATTTATTCATTCTGACAAAATGCACCCTGATGAAAACATTGAATTCCCGAGAAAGATCCAGCTCCATTTTGTTGCGCTTTGAAATGCTAATCCTCTGACGCCAGAAACTACTCGAAGACGTTTGCTTAGGGGATGTTGAGAAGGAAATTGCTATTTTTAAATGCATTCAATAGTCTGTCCGGACACAGAAAAAAATGCTTACCTTTAAGACAAAAGTATAATACACACTTATATAATAACAGCTTGAATAGTAATAATACTTAATCAAAATTTTTATACATTATTTATATATATATATATATATATATATATATATATATATATATATATATATATATATATATATATATATATATATATATATCAATCGGTTTTAAAACGTCTTGCGACGTTGTCCAATGGCTAATTCCCATGACACTATATCATCCCATTGGCCCTCTCTAAGATCTCTTGCGTTCATCGCCTTCGTTACTCCCTCTCTCCAAGATTTCTTGGGTCTTCCTCTCTTTCTGAGGTTTGGTGGTATCCATTGCATAATTATTTTTGGGAGACTTAAGTTATCCACCCTCTGGACGTATCCGTACCATATCAGCTGTTTTCTTTCTATGTCTGTTGTAAGAGAGCCGTCAACCCCCATTCGCTGTCTTATCTTATCATTACGTATTCTCTCTCTGCGTGACACTCCTACTGACTTCTAAAAGCGTCCATTTCTACTGCCTCCAGTTTTCTTCTGTTGTTTTCGGTTTTTCGCCAAGTTTCCGCTCCGTACAATAGACTGCTTTTAATAAGAGATTGGTAGATATTGTGTTTTCTTCTTTTTCCTATTTCATGACTCCATAGTACGCTGTTTAGACAACCTATTGTTTTTCTGAATTGTGTTATTCTTCTCTTTATTTCTTCATCATCTTTCCCCGTTGTGTCAAAAACGATTCCTAGGTATGTGTAATGGTCGCAGGGCATGATGATTTCGTTATTTTCTAATGTGATGTTCGATAGTTCGGTACCTATTGGTAGGTATTTTGTTTTTCCTGTATTCATTTCTAGTCCCCACTTTCTATATTCTTCTTGTAATTTCATTGCCATCTACTCCAGATCATCTTCATCGTTTGCTATAACAACCTGGTCATCAGCAAACTGTAATGTATACAAGCAAATCTCTCCAGGGTCTACGCCCATGCCTCTGCATTTTCGTTTCCACTCTTCCAATGCTTTTGCAACATATATTTTAAACAAGGTCGGTGATAGACAACACCCCTGACGTAGACCTTTATTAACCAGGAAGCTTTGCGATAGTCTATTTCCATTTTTTATTTGTGATGTTGACCCTTCGTACAAATTTCTTAAGGCTTTTATTAAGGTGACACTAATATTTGTCTGTCGTAACACGTTCCAGAATTTGTTTACAGGAACTGTATCCTACGCCTTTTGCAAGTCAATAAACATGAGGTGGGTAAACATGATTTATAGTATTATTTTTATACAAACTAAAATATGTGCAAGAAACATACCTAATTTAGTTCTGAACGGCCGGAATCAGATCTTGTCTATTAAGTTTATTTTTGAAATATCGGCTACAAGGTTGTATAAATTTGTTTCCTCTCGTTGAGATTTACTTATTATGTACAATAGTACTAAAGGCTTTAGAGGCCCATGGCTTGAAAAGTTTGTTCTTTCTTCATTTCCGTTTTTCTTTATGTACTGAAATCTTCTCTGGCTCGATATGGAATTTTTCTCCATTCCTTTATTTTCCTTGTTATTCATTTTTCTTTTCTGGCCTTCTAGTCCAATTTTTTCCATATCTTTTTCTACCTCTTGATTTCATCTATTTTTTGGCCTTCCTTTTCTCTTTTTTGAAGCTATAGTGTAGTTTAGTACCCTTTTTGGGGTCTTCGTGTTCGGCATCGTTTCTAGGTGACCTCGCCATCTTAGTCTTTGTGCCTTTGTGACTCCAATTATATTAGGTTGATTATATAATTCCTTTAACTGATCATTTGATCTTTTTATCCATAAACCGTCCCTTATTATTCCTCCATATATCTTCCTCAGGATTTTCCTTTCCCATATCTTCAGTAAATTTTGTTCATTTTTTGTCATTGTCCATGTCTCACAGCAGTATGTTACTATTGGTTGTATAGTTGTTTTTTATAACTGTATTTCTTCCTTTCTTGATAAAAACTTGCTTTTCAACATTCCACTAAGAGCATGTACACTTTTATTGCCTGCCATTATTCTAGCTTGTATTTCTTCTTTAATGTTAGGTTTACGTGATATTATTGCACCTAGGTATGTAAATCTTTCTATCATTTCGAATTCGTATGATGATCTTTCTTCTACTTCTACCTTAAACTTTTGTCCATCCCTAAACTGATCATCTGTCCACTGCATACATTTTGTTTTAGTTTCATTTATGTAAAGTCCCATTTTCTTTGCTGCTTTTACTATTCTTCGTATTATGTCCTGTAGCTCTTTTTTCCTCTTACCAACAACACTACATCATCCGCAAATGCCAAAACTTGGTGTCTTTTATGATATATGATTCCTTCTCTATAGATTTTGGCTTCTCGCATTATTTTTTCTAGGCATAAATTGAAACGTAATGATGAAAAAGGATCGCCCTCTGCCTTAATCCTTCATTTACTATAAATTTGTCCGATGCATAATTGTTTACTTTGACTCTGTTTTCTGTATTCTCTTAAGTAAGATGTATCATGTTACGCAAGTTTCTGCTAACTCCCAGTTTCTCAAGGGTCTCTTTTAATTCCTTCCGAGATTTAGTTATATATAAATAAAATTTTTAATTTATCAAGGTAATCTATAATACTCAAATATTTGAACATTTGTTTCCGGTATAAAAAACAATTCAAAGAAGTCGAACTTTTCGCATTTTTAGTGACCAAAATAAATAAAATAAATAAATTATATAAAAGTATTTTCTTTCTCTTTTTTCTGTAAAACTTCTCAAGTTGCTTTTTCTTCTATGCGAGGTACTCTGTTGTTCCCGATGAAGTGACCAACAGTAATCACCCATGTTGGTGTTTCAACGTCCCTGGTATCGTTTCTTCATCATCTTAATTTCTTGGTGGAATCGTTCGCCTTGTTCTTCACTGACATGACCCAGATTTTCAGGGCAAAAGTCAAAATGGTTATGCAAAAGTGGATTTTAAGGATCATTAGAAATCCTAAAACTTTAAACTTATACTATATTATATTTATACTTATGACTAATAAATTAGCTGCTAGAAGCTCGTAGTTAGGAATATCATTATATGAAAAAGACCTATTTATATTGTTACATTGAAATTTAATTATTTAAAGTTTGTTAAAGTATGCCAATATTAACACATCAAATAACTTTGATATCTAAAATTAAAATTAAAAATTTTTTATACATTTATTAATATCAGCTTATTTCATAAAACTAGATAACTTACAACTTAACTTACAGCATTTAAATAGAAGAAGAACTGTCACACGTTAACCTACATTTGTCAAGTTTACCTCTAAAATCTGATATATATATATATATATATATATATATATATATATATATATATATATATATATATATATATATATATATATATAACATAAAAAACTCATTATCTCAAAGTAAGAGATGTAGTTTTTCCAAATCCTCCCCCTTTTTTAAATTTAATGTCTGTTTCGTCCCCCCGTTTTTTAAGTGTTTTTTGTGTGTTTTCTGTGTGTTTTAAAGTGTCTCAATTTTAATTTTTAACTTTATATAGTGAACTTTACATCCATTTACCACATATTACAAGATAACTCTAAGAAATTTGATAATTACAAGCTAATCTAATTGCACACCCACACAATTTGTACATCTATTCTTATTCATTGTCTTACAACTGTCACCTCCCAAAACAAAAATAAAAATCTCAATAAATAACACACATTTCATAAATATATCTCCAGAATAAATATAAATAACTTTAAAGAACTTAATGGTATAGAACATTACTTTCATCAAACAAACAATTACATTTCATCTATCTCTACTTCATTGGATAAAATCTGTCTCCTCAAGAACTTCCCTGTTTACTGTTAAACAATTACAATAGTTGACTTGAGTTCTCCAATCAACAATACAAGATAGTTTGAACCATGTTCTTTCAACCATCAATTAATAGAGTACCGGCATGTAAGTAATGTTTTATTTATTTGTTTATTTATTAATTCATTACAGTTTAATAGACTATTTTACCAATTTGTGGGTCTTACCTTGTCTGCTTAAACATCTTATTCATTTTGAAAAACCACAGAAATGTAATATTGGCGTAATTACTGTAATTTATATAATTTATATCATCTATCTTTATTTTATCTTTATTAGACAACACCCTAATATGGGTTTATTATTTTCAGCATTTATTTAACTTTGTATCGTGACCTGAAGATGCTTTGCATATTGTAGAAAGCGAAACCGGTCGTCTGATTAGTTAAATTAAATTGATTGTGAGTAAGTCTAATTTATTTTATTTCTTTTACCTTTTGAAATGGACTCACACAAGCAACACATTCATGATTTGAAAAAGACCTTCTTTCATTTTGGCTTCTGGTAGATGGGGAAACTTTCCACTTAAGTACTTAAAACAGCCTCCATTGTTATGGCAGGGACTTGACAAACTGTTTAATTGAGCCTAACTTGATGTGTAGAGGTGAAAGGATCTTTTTTGGATCTACTAAGTTTTTGTACAAAGTGTTCTTCTCGTCACCTGTTAAAACATTTCTAATGGCCATTGTTTTGTGAACCAGTGTTTATTTCTTGATCTACTGTCCCATTCACAAATAAAACATGGAAACTATGTAAATCCCTTTTGTTGACCAAGTAGCATGCAACTTTTAAATCTCCACGGCTCATCCAATTGTGAGCTAAATAGCTGATTTTCAAGAATTGTATTAAGATTTTCATATGTCTCTTTCATATGGACTGAATAAGCAATAGAAAGTAAACCATAAGTGTTTATATTTTGTAATAGAGTGTAGCTTTAAACTTGTTTTTAAAGAGTCTATAAAAAGCATCCAATCATCCTTTATACTCAATTACAAACTCATTTATTAGAACACCAATATCATGACAAAAGACCAAATATTCTTTCTGCCTAAAAAACTGAACGAATTCTTGATATCTGTACCTGTACTTGTAAATAAATGTACCAGGCGACAACAATTTCTTTTCTTTTAATCTTGAACTAAGTTATTCTAATTTTGTAATTGTTAAACCCAAATCTCTCACTAAGTCATCTAACTTACTTGTGTAAATAACTGTGATTGTAAATTTTCTGAAGAACACTGAAATTCACTCTCACTTTCTGGACTACTGTCATCAGATTCTGATTCAGAAGAATTCTTCTTTTCAAACCCTTTAAAACGAACTATCGCACGATCCCCATTGCCATTAAAAAAATCTGAGGGGGTAACTGTCAAGTGAAGGTTTTTCATCTTTGTCTTAAATAACGGATTTTACTAGGGGGGTAATATCCACACTGTATAAGGATACTGAAACCGATCTGGACCTACCGTATAGAATTATGGGAATATTTAAAATTAAAAAATACAAAAATTTTACAAATATGTCAGTAGAATATATAGCAAAACCTATTTCCAGGTTAAAGTGGAAATGATTGGGCAACGTATTACGTCCTATAGACATCACAAGCTTTTCTCTTATCGATTTGATGTTTTGGCAAATTAACGTTTTTTAAACTCTCTAAAAGAAAATCGTTTTTAATTTTCACAAATAAAATAAAATAATCATATGAAGAAAAATTATAGACAAATTTTTTATATTCCATTAACAGTTTTCTTTAATAACAGCGTAATTTTAAAAATCAAACACACACCGATAAAATGATACTCTCCAAAAAAATACTCCAAATATGTGTATGGTGTGGAAGCGTGGGTATTAAAATTGAGTATATGACGTGGGCTGAAAGCGTTTGAAATTTTAATGTATCTGCTACTGAAAATGTCCAATATATTTCGAGTTTCTAACGATAAACTGCTGAATAAAACAAATAAAATCCGTGAGGTAAATCAATATGTAAAGTTAAAGCTACAAGTAAAGGTTTATCGAATATCTTATTATTTTTTACAGCACAAAAAACATCAAACGACAAAAACGTTTACTACAAAAGTTTACCAACAAATTTACTATTTCACGTGAGCTGAGGTTTTTCGTCACTCCAGAAGTGACTGTTATGGCAGTTAAATACGAGTATACAATTTCTTGTAAACTTCACATTTTACATACACATCACATTAAATAATTTTTTCTGTAAAATCTTGATCTTCTTGACATTTCATTAAAACCCATTCACAAAAATTCTACAAGTCTTACATAATCTCCTGGATGTAAATGTTGAGCTAGTGTATACAAAAAAGAGGTCCAATTATGTTGTTTTTTATTATTATTTCAGTCGATACCTGTACTTATTGCTCTCATTCCCGTAAGGATAAATTTGGATTAGCTGCCAAATATTTGTAAGTCTTCATTATCGACATGGGTCTTGGGATTGTTACTTTTACTTATAAACTGACGAAACTGAGACCAGTTGTTCAACAAACGTTTTACTAAGAAAATGAAGGGACTAGAAAGAGAACAGTTACAGGAGGAAAAAAAAATGAAAAAATTACCAGGTATGTAGCTCCTAAAAGAGCCCTAGTTTTTGTACCGTTTAAGCACAAAATTAAAGCACGTTACACGTGAGTAAAAATAAGGCCTCTCTACATCAACGCTTTTAAAGAAGAGTTTTATAAAGTTCCAGACGCGAAAAGACTAAACAATAAAATTGCAAGTCTGATTCATACAACACAAATCAAAAGACATAGGCCTAGGTCGGTAAAAAAAAAACAAAAATAAAAAACCTGGACCTGAGCGAAAGTACTCAATACAATACTTTTTTCCAACTGTATGGTGCTAAAACTTCTGTATATTTAAAGCTTTTTCGCACTGTTATTGGTATTGGAGAAACTACAATAAGAACATAGCCAAAAAAGTGCATTTTGGGTTTGCTGTTGAAGGGAAAGGAGGAGGTGACTCAACCAAAAATAAAAACTCTCTGAAGAAGGAAAGTGTTGAGAGTACATAAAAACGCTCAGAGGAACTGAATCAAATACAGAAGATAGGAGTTCAAAAGATTATATCTGAGTAGTGAGTTAAGTATTAGTAAACTAAGTAACATATCGGTACCTCGGAGGTAAAGGACACTATGTCCATTTTCTTACTTTTTCAGGAGAGCAGTTATAAATTTTTTTAAACTTTTAATCAGTAAATACTCCAATGTTTCTTATATTTAACCAAGATTAATATATTATTATTGTGATGTGTATAATCGTTTTTCATTCCATGAAGTGTTATATATCTGAGGTTTACCGTTCATTGTTTAAACATTTTTAAAAAATGTGTAGTTGGACATAGTGTTGTTTACCTCTAACAACTTTTTTAAATAATGTGGCATTGCATATTAAGGTCTTTACGAAATAAACAATACAAACACATTAAACAGCCTATACTATTATTTTATTAGAGGTAAGTATTATAATGTTATAAGTAAAATTATAGACGACAAGTTTCAAAATTGTTAAAGATGCTCCATATCATATTCATCTCCTTGTGGGTAATCGTTTGTGGCTACATCGCTATGTGTTAAATTTTGATAAAACGCATGACAAACTGACGGAACAAAAGGCAGTAATGCAATTAAGTCATTGTACTTTTGTTTTGTGATTGGTAATGGGATTACTGAGACTTGATTTAATTGGGCTGGAAAAGTTACTTGCTGTCTTCGATACCTCATGAAGTCCACTTCATACATATTTTGATTATTGAAATCGGTCTTATAAAAGAACTTTCCAATGTGTTCTTCTTGGACTTCTAGAAGAATACATGTTGACAATAGAACAAGGTCTTCATTAACATTTTTTTTACTTACAAAAGGAGGATTAGATGACAATTTCTTATCGAACAGCGTTTTGAAGTTTTTGAAATCTGCAAGTTCCATATTGTGCACTGTGTATTTACCTGATGTTTGCCTAACTAGTTGTTGCCAGTCCCATGGTGTTAAAATGGCCAAATTGGAGAGTTTCTTTCGATTAAAGCATGAACAGTGTCTGCTTCCATATGCGTGTGCCCTTTCAGTAAAAACTTTTGAGTGATCGTCTTTATTTGCAGTAACCAAAAATAGCACATTATAATACTTATATTTTTATTTTGTCTATAGCAGTTATTGGTCCAAAGAGTGATGTCCTCTACTTGACTACCTGGAATTGTATTGTCAGCCCATTTCAAAATTGACGAGGCAATTTCATTTGCACCTCGGGCCCCTTTCGATCCGTCTCACATTATACATTGTACAGAAGAATCACTGGCATCTTATAATGTAAAATTTAATATCCAAAGTTTCCTTTTGTAGCAACTAATACAATTGTTTGTTAGTGGTGAAGGCAAACATTTTTGCAAATCACCAGATACTACTTTGTATTGTGGTGACTCTTTAGCTATTATAAAGTCCAATTGTTTTAAGTTATACCGAGTTTCATATTCAATTAGGTGAGCATCATGATCAGCCTGTACACTGGTTAATTCATCTGCAGTAAGATTATTTTTTAATTGAGCGGTGAATGTACTGCATGTAGCGCAAATGTCTCTTTCGGGCGGTTTAAACAACTTTAAGTCTTTATTAAAAATATCTGCGTACAACCACTTTTTTGCTCTGAGCTTTGGATCTACATGTCTTTCATTGCATTCATCAATGTACAGTTGATACATCTTTTCTATTGTAAGTTCTGTGCCCAGATAATTTCTCTTACTCCTTTCTCTGGAATAATGACTCTCGTATTTTGGGAATGATTTAATATGTTGATGTATACTATTTATGGTTTCGGTAGGAGTTTTATTGGTTGGCGTGTGTCTACCTCCTTGATCAGCTTTTATTAAACCTCCTGGCTCAATTTTTTTCAACATATTTACTACTACTAAATTAGATATACAAAGTGTGTTTACAAACATAACCTTGCACACCTTCAATAGCTGATTGTTCACTGTAAAATGGTAGTGTAGTGTATTATTTTTAGATTTGTTAGAATTTAGATCTTTTTTTCTTGATCGAAGAGTAGGTTGGATGTCGATAAATGAGAAGATAAATTGCTTTTTAAGATCTGAAACGTTTGTCTCAGTCCAGTATGAGTTGAAAATTTTTTGTCTTTCGTATTCTGGCCATCTTTCAGAGCATTTCATGCGACACATGCAAGGAGACTTTAACATATTTGCAGGCATGTCTTTGCCTTTTTTACTGAGATACTCTTTCCCACCAGCTATTTTTCGTTTGCGAACATTACAGGCCCAATTTTGTTCATTTACTACACGTTTTTCACCTTTTTGTTTGCACTTAGTTATATTTTGTACATTTCTTTTAACACTTTTCTCTTCTTCTAAAATAACTGCATTATATTCATTGAAATTGCCGCATCACTGCTTAGGGATAAATCGTCCTAAAGAAGATTTTTGTTATTACCCCACTAATCGCTAATCGTAGGAGTAATAATAGCTTTCTCCTCTTTTGCCTTTGTTTTCGCTGGTTTACTTATACGTTTCATATCATTATCGTCCGATTCTGAGCTTTCATCACTTAGAGGCTCATAGATTTTATCAATATCCAGCTAACAAACCAGCTAAAAGAAGGACTTGAATCGTGTTTTATTATAATTTATGAAAATATTTTAATTCAAAAATAATGTTAAAAAATAAAAAAATTTAGGCATGACTGTAAATTATTATGTTTAATTTCAAATCGAGATTCGCTTCTCGTAAAGTGTAGCACAAAACTGTATTGAGTTGTGGCATACTAGAATAAATAAAACACACTGGAAAAATTAAAAATTTAATTTGAAATTAATACAAAATGAATAACTTTTACAGTGAACAAGTCTGGAATTTAAATATATGTATTATAATTCGAAACTGCTGAAATAATAGTATTTTGTCATATCTCCATTATTAAAAAATTCTTCATTTTGGACATTAACTCAACCGTCTCTCTGGTTATTAAATTTATTAGATACCGTTTTTTTGCTTTTAATAATAAAAATAATATTTATCTAAAAAAAATTTAGAACGTTATTTTTTTTATTTAGATTTAGTGCAATTCCATTATCTGTGATGGCAACAATGAATTGTTTCACGAACCATTGTCTCCAGTCTGAACCAGAGATATGTAAGAGAGGCTCTCTTATATATCTCTGGTCTGAACACTGGTTTACATTGGGAAAAAAAGTGTACCATTTTTATATGACGGGAAGTGTAGAAGGGTACATAACACTATGTCCGGATGGTAAATGACGGTGCACACATATAGTAGAGGTAAACAACACCAAGTCCACATGGTGTAGTTTACCTCTGACTGGAAGTGGACTTGGTGTTTATTAAACACCATACAAATTATTATTTATAAAATTGTCTCTGGACATAGTATGGTTTACCTATGTGTAGAGCCAGAAAAGTTATATTCAAAAGTGCAATAATCTAAATTTCGATAAAAATGGACATAGTGTCCTTTACCTCCGAGGTACACATATTAACATAGGTTAAAGTCATCTGTCTCCGATACTTACAGTATGTGCTGCATTCTCAAAGAATAAATTAGAACCGCACCAGCATTCCTATATAATTATGTTAAGTATATAATAAGTATGCTAATTTTTTTTTGTGATATACGTTTTTCTACCTTTTTTACCACCTTCCTCATAAACGCATTCCTACATTTCAAACTGGCAATTTTTTTATTTCCGTTATTAGTAAAGTAGAAAGTAATCCAAAGTTACCGCAATCCTTTTCTTCTAAAACTCGTTTCCAGTGCAAAATCCTTTAAAAGGTACACCTGAAATGTTCACTCTATCAGACAAGCTCGTTAAAATCGGTTTATCTCTGGAGATTTGAGTTGAATTAAAGAAATTTTGTAAATAGAACTTGACAAAGAATATCCCATTGATAATACTCGCATTCATTAAATCTAAGCTCAACCCCCAGGCGACCTATATTCCTCAAGCGAGAGAGGCAAGGAGTATTTTAACGAACACCGAAATTCGTGGTAATGAGATATACACCAAGAGATACTTAAATATAATATTAATTTCAGACTTTCATTTTAAACTATAATTAAAAATAAAGAAATTTGGTTTAATGAAATGACAGGAAGTACTCCAAACTCCACGATATTTCCTGGCAAATCTCTAAAGTCATGTTTTACATTTTTTTAAGTAAAAAACTAGACAAGCTGAATTTTTCATCATAATAAAAATTTAAATGGAAGACACTTTAGCACACTATAATGCTAGTAATGTTTTATTTTATATGTTTAGTAAATGGAAGAACCCTTTTTACAGTTATAATTTTAGGTACATCTATATAAAATCACTTATCACACACAACTTATTTATGTATTAAACGCATAAATTGCAAGGTATAACTTTATCACAAATATAAGGCTATTTACATAGGTGCAGGCAATGATACAACATACATCCTCATCAATAAATCATTCTTAATTAGTGAAAAAGATGCCGTCTTAATACAGAAAGGTGGCAAAGCCATCTAGGAAGTACATGTATAAATGAACTCCAACTCTTAAGCTAGAGTTAACAGATCCTTTTGACAGATCTGTTCAATACCATCTACAGAACAACGAAAAACTCTTAAGTTTCGTCATCTTCCCCAAAAAAGTTAAGGTCTGAGGTAATATCTAAATGAGGAATATAGAAGCAAAACCAGCAGTCTCCATATTTTCCCCAAATTGAGTTATTCCTGCCATTTATATCTTTGTGTTCATCTCTACAACTTCACAATATATTTTGTAGCGAAACTCTCAACATCTTGTGATATTAAGCGTCAAAAAATAGTGTATGTAGCAAAAATAGTAATCTCTTTCGGTCCGCAAATAGCAACACCGACAATCTCCGTTTTGACCGATCACAGTGTATTACATGCTTCGGCCTTTGACGAACTTGCAACGCCTTTAAGTGTTATTAAGATTTTGTAGACATAATCAAGGAATTAGAGAAGCATTATATGCAGTAAAAGTGCTAATACAGAGATATTTAGATGTAAACCAGAACATCTATGTCTGCTTCCTAGATTATAACAAGGCATTCGATACAGTGAAACATAATCCGTTAATAAAACTACTGAGAGCAAAGAACATCGATACACGGGATATAAGAATAATAAATAATCTGTATTATGAACAAGAAGCTGTTATAAGAATAAATAATTTAAAAACTAATAAAATAAAAATCAAAACAGGTGCTAGACAGGGCTATGTCTAGTCGCCATCACTGTTTAATGCATTCTTCTTTTTTAAGTTCCATCTTCTATCGAAGGTTGGAAATCATCATGGCTATGTGGACTCTGTTGACTGCCGCTCTAAAAAGTTCTGCACTTCTGCATTCAAACCACTTCCTTAAGTTTTTAAGCCAGGATATTCTTCGTTTTTAATGCATACTCAGAGAAAATATTCAAAAAAGCGTTAGAAGATGAAGTAGCAGGCATAATAATAAATGGGCTACCCATACGTGAAATTAGATATGCTGATTTTACAATACTAATAGCAGAAAATATCACGAATCTACAAAGAATTTTAACGTAGGTTGTTGCAGCGAGGGATAAATTTGGTCTGTCACTAAACATAAAGAAAACAAAATTCATGGTTATATCAAAGAAAAATATTAGATACATCAATCTACACGTAATTAATAAGACGATAGAACGAGTTCAGAATTATAACTATTTAAAGGTAAACATTAATGAAACAAACGATTAATCCAACTTTAGGTCAACAATATTATATTACAAATATCGAAAAAAATTATACTTTGTATTTAACTGGGCCAAAAAAAACGAAATTTGCTTAAATTAAAACAGCGCCCCAAAAGCCTCGGGACAAAAACTGGGCATAAATTTCGATAACCGCTGTTCATTTTTGCTTAACTGAGACTAAACGAAAATCAAATCAAAATCCGCTTTTCACATGTGAGATAATGTGCATTAAGTCGAATGCATGGCAACATTCATTTCATTAAATGTTTTTTTGAAAATTCCATGTAGATGAATAAAAGGTCAACAAAATGAAACTGAATATTTCATAAACTTACATTTTCACCGCTCTTCAAAATGTACACATTTTTCCGGAATGAGCACATTCAGTTTTAGAGTTGTGTTTCGTTTTTACATAGAAATGACATCAAATGTTCGCTCGAGTTCCAGAAATGAAAGATGAAACCCGCGGTAGATTATTATAATTACACTTTTTATATATTTTATTTGATGGTTTCTGGAGGCCCAAATGCGAAACTGTTTGTACTATGTAGATAAAATTTATATTATAAGTACTAACCAAATGTTATTTGCTCATTTCACCAACAATTCCATTATATTGGGTTATGAATGAACTAAAAAATATATGAAATAACCATAAAAAATACTCATTATCGTAAATAATTATGTTAAAAAAGCCATATCAATGAAATACATAAGGCAAAAATATACAAATTTATATGCCCGAGAAAATAAGAAAATTAAATTTAAAAATAAGCGAACTTAAAAGCAAAGCAAAGAACTTACTATTATAACATTGATAAGAATGGAAGAATGAAAAGAGCGTTTTAAAAAGTTCATCATTATCATAAGTGATTCTTCCACATCATCAATCGATCTCTTTCTTGGTCGTTCTCTACTTCTTGTGCCCTCTGGTTTGGAAAAAGGTTATCTCTTCGTGTATTTGTGATCTGACATCCTAGCAATGTGTTCGTGTCCAGCTCATCTAAGTCTCTGCACTTTAACGAATTTCAAAATATCTGGATCGATGTATAACTGATATAGTTCAAAGTTATATCTTCGACGCCATAGCCCATTTTCATTTACGGCCCCGAAAATCTTTCTTGGAACTTTTCTCTCAACGTTTCAGCCCCATATATCAAAACCAGTCTTATTAAGGTCTTGTATATATTGAGCTTTACTGCACCTTTTATATTTTTATATTTAAAAGTTTTTAAAGACCGTGAACCATTTTGTTTGCTATTGCTATGCGTCTTTTTATTTCGTCTCTTGTCGTGTTCGTTGCGTTTACTAGCAATCCAAGATATGTGAATTCTTTGATTTGCTAAAAGGTATGGTTGTTAATTTGAACTCTCTGTAGGATATTTCGGGGGTTTTTAAAAACCAACATATATTTGGTTTTTTCCTCGTTTACCACAAGTCCTAATTCACTTGCCGTGTCCGCAAGCCTGGTAAAACACTGCGCCATGTCTCTCATACTTCTGCTCACTATAACTATATCGTCAGCGAATGCAAGAATTAGCGTCGATCTATTAAAAATATGTAGTTCCATTCATTCAAATATTTAATTGTCTGATTGCCTTTTCCAAGGCTATATTAAAGAGGAGACACGCCAGCGCGTCCCCCTGTCTTAGACTATTATTAATGTCAAAGAACTTAGAGTTTTTTTTCTTCAATTCTAACTTCTCCTTCTCAGTTTTAAAAAGTTGCCAACACAGACAAGACAAGACCTTGGTAAAAACAGAATTTGGAAAAATGGAACTAGAGAAATTGTTATTAAAATTAATTAATAACTGATATGTGGTGTGTATATAAAAATGTGAAAATAACAGGACCTCCCCTAATTTCTTCTAGTTCTGTTAGTTTTGAGCTTCATGCAGCCAATTCCCAGCGATTCTTTTGACTTCATCTGTCTATCGCGTAGGTGGTCTGCTTCTGCTTCTTCTGTAAGCCCGTGGTCTCCACACTGTAATTTTTTGGGTTCAGCGCCCATCATTCACTCTGGCTACATTGCCTTTTCAGTTTCACAGTCATACTTTGTCCTCTATGACATCTGTGACGGCTGTCCATCTTCTTCTTTTTTAGTTTATTACCCTATTTCTTTTGACTTCATCTGTCCATCGCGTAGGTGGTCTGCTTCTGCTTCTTCTGTAAGCCCGTGGTCTCCACACTGTAATTTTTTGGGTTCAGCGCCCATCATTCACTCTGGCAACATTACCTTTTCAGTTCCACAGTCATACTTTGTCCTCTATGACATCTGTGACGGCTGTCCATCTTCTTCTTTTTTAGTTTCTTACCCTATTTCTAAGAGTTAGTCCAAGTAGCGAGAGTTTTATTATTCTTTGGACTACTCTGACTGTAGTTGCTGTAGCCTTGGTTAAGAAAATTGTTCGGCGTCTTCTTTTTCAAATAATTTGGCATGTTGCTCTTGAAGATATCTGATAGAGCTCCATATGCGTCCCATGCTAAAGTAATTCTTAAATCACTTTTGATTAAAAATATGCAAATTTTTTACTTATAAATAAATAGAATACCTTTTTTGGTATTGTGCGCGAAATAATTATTTTTACATATTCAGAAAGCATTTATTGTTTCACAAATATGAAAAGAAAAAAGTTTGGCCTAGGTCCATTAGAGCAAAAGTTAGCCAAATTATTTTAAAAATTCACACCTTATTTGTTTATAACAATTTAGGAATGAGCGTTTGCGTCATTTTAATTTTGCATATTCAAAGGTTATTAAAAAAAATTTTGGTTTAATTTATACTTTAAACGAATCGTCGGTAAAGCTTCTAAAATGAACTTTAAACGCTGACAAAATCTTCAGTCACGTATATCTCCAGAACAGCTCGATGAATTTTTATGTTTCTTTTTTAATTTATACCTACTTACGAATATGTAGTTTGTTTCTAACTAAATCATTTATTTCTTCTTCTTTAAGTCTTCTTCTTCCAATCTTTTATCGAAGGTTGGGAGTCATCATAGCTATGCGGACTCCGTTGACTGCCGTTCTAAATAGTTCTGCTTTACTACATTCAAACCATTCCCTCAAGTTCTTAAGCCACGATATTCTTCGTCTTCTTACATTTCGATATCCTCGAATTTTGCCTTGCATAATAAGCTGCAATAATGAGTATCTTTGCTCTCTCATAACATGGCCTAAGTACTTAAGTTTTGTTCTTTTGATAGTCAATATTATTTTAGCTTTATTTCTAATTCTTTTACTAACTTTTTCGTTTGATATTCTTTGAGTCCATGTTATTCGTAGGATTTTTCCGTAACAAAAAAATTCAAAGGTGGCCAACTTATTTAGATATACTTGTTTTAATGTTCATGCTTCCAAGCCATAAAGAAGAGTAGTGAATACTTTATACCGAAGCATATTTAGGCGTAGTCTTAACTTTATATCCCGACAACAAGGAAACTTTTTAAGTTTAACTAATGATGCACATGCTATTTCAATGCGTGGCTTAATTTCTTTGGTTTGGTCTACATTTGATGTTATCGATGTTCCTTAGTATTTATAGGTATCCACACTCTCAATCACAGCATTCTCAACAATCAATTGGATGTTTGCATTTGCTGATTTAGTCATGATCATGCATTTAGCTTTTCTTTAATTCATTCTTTGAAAAGTTCATCAAAGAACATTAACAATTACTATAAAATAATTACTTATACTAATTTTAAAATACATTAACTTTTTTACTTAGATATCAAAACCTAAATAAAATTATATAGAGGTATATGTTATTTTTGACGTTACTATAAAGTACTTGAAATGTTACAATATATATTACTAAGATTACTAGTGTCTGTTTTATTGCTAATGACATTCTTAGTTCGATTGATATGATACATATTGCAGTCACTTTTGTGTTGTGTGATTCGCTGTTTCAGCTACTGTCCGGTTTGTCCAATATAACATCTATGGCAAGCTAAACACTGTAATTTTGCTGTTATATTGCTATTATACATCACAGGTGTCCCATCTTAAATTTTAGAGAATATGGTTTTGCATTTAAGGTTGCTTTATTTGCTAATTTTTATATTTGTGTAGTCCTTAAACAGGGAAGTAAGTTATACCGTTATTGCAATGAACAATAGAATAGAACACATTAGTGATGACCAATTTTTATATCAGAACCAAAATAAATTATTCCAATTGTTTCTAAATAACGCTTATCCTAAGGATATACTAATAATTTATGCAATAGTTATACATAAATAAATTTTTCAAAATTTTGCTCTTTTTTTTTGGATTTATTTATACATTAAATACATATATAAATTTATGCAAATCGTTATTTTGAAGCTTTTTGCATGTTATAAAAGATGGGTTATACAAAAAAACCTTCAAAACCTGATGTTTTTCAATGGTAAAGTAAAAACTCCAAAAAGTACATTTTTTCACACCAATTTGGTTATAAATAAAAGTTATTAATAAATTTCACGCAGGAAATGGTTATAATTTATTTGGATAAGCATTATACATCAAAAAAGCCTTATTATTCTGGACAAATATACTTATAGTATCGTTTTTGTGAATATACCAAGATTTTGTCTGTGTTTTCCTTAATGGTTTTTCTACCCATTAATTGCTCAAAGCTTAAATTCAATACCATTTATTTTTTCTCGAACCCGACAGCCGAGATACTAATACGCTTCCCACTTGGACTAATACGTTTCCAGCAATTTTCATTTCGGGGAAAGTGTAAATAAATTTACCGAAAGCTTGGATAAGGAAGCAATTATTGTGCTATCGATCGCCTCGATCCCCAAGAAAATTAAATTTTGTTTGATTTGTCATTCTCAATTCCCGGTTTTTCGCATATACACAGAAATCCTCTTTAATAATAGACCATAATAACTTAAAAATCAACGAGTAATCTGGAAGTTTACTCGAATTTGGTAAATTTCTAATTATTATTCGTCGAGGTTCCGTGCTCTGATTCATTTTGTTTTCTTTAATCTAATAGGCAGAGTTGTGTCTGACGGGATTCCGATTGAATTACTAAATTAGATTGGTCTGAAGGAAGCAAAATTTTGCACCAAAAGTTGGTTTTATTGATTTGAAAGTTAGGTTCGCTAGTTGAATACGAACTTTTATTCGCAATCATACTGAAAATGCACGAGTGTCAACCTACATTATTTAAACATTAAAAGTACTCGCTGGATTTGACAAATTTACTTATTTATTTAACCAAAACTTTGTCACTCATTTTCTGTCTAGACATTTAAAAACTTTCGTCTACTTTATTATGATCTCTATTATTAATGCTTTATCCAAAGGCGAGTAAGTAATTTGTTTTTAAAGACTTTTTAAAGGGCAACTTCTTATAGAATGGCATGTTAAAGGAGAAGTAGACGTAACAGAACTATATAGTCTGGCAAATATTAAATAAAACTTTATAAATCATAAATCACGCGCCATAAGTGGTCAAATGTAGCCAAAATCACGTGCTCATCATAAATTCTAGGAAATTTTGAATTTGATCATTGGCGGCGCGTAAGAAACATTTCCTTGCGGCCACTTTATATTGTAACAGTAGAATATTATATTTTTGCTTATAATATTAAAAATAGTACATTAGATATAGTTTATAAAATAAATTCTCATCGACATTATCAATGTATCGACTGAGCGGCAGTCGACTAAATACTTAAAAATGGAAGATACTTGAATAAGTATATTCTTTTTATTTCAGAAAAATATTCAATTAATTTTATTAGTCTATCAATAGAAAAAGTACTAGCAACGGCAGACGCTTGTTTTATCTCTATGTACATAATGTCTTCTAAAAACATGCCAAAACATGTTTATTTGCTACAAATTAATACCACTCCTCGAAATATTAACTTAATTCAAGTATATGCTCCTACAGGAGAAAAACCAGAATAAGAAATCATAGAATTCTACCAACAGCTAATAAGGATCGCAAAGAAAAATGCTGTAAACATTATTATGGGAGATTTTAATGCCAAAGTAGGTGAAGGGCGGACCGAAGACATAGTTGGAAACTACTGGTTTAATTTTGTAAAAAAGAAAATGTAATGATCGCAAAATCTGGTTTAAACTACCAAACATAAGATTATATACATGAAAAGCACCTGGAAATAATCAAAACCACATAAAAAGAAACCAGATTGATTATGTATTAATTGACAAGCGTTATAGAAATGGAATCAGAGCAGTTAAAACATATCCTGGGACGGACATCGGTTCCGACTACAATCCTGTCATCGGTAAAATCTCAAATAAACTGAAGGAAATCAAATGCAGAGAGAAGATAAAACCTAGCCTCGAAAAACTTAAAGATTCAGCAATACAGGCAGAGATAGAAAAAATACCCAATGATACACTCAAAAAAAACTCAGTGAAGCACCCGCGGTAGCAGAAGAATCAGTAGAAAGTATTTGGCACACCTTCAAAATAACAATCACAACTATACAAAGAGAACAACTACAAGACAACACAAAAAAAAACAAAGAATATATGGATGACAGAAGAAATTCTAGAACTGATGGACGTAAGATCTTACAAAAGCCGCAATAAAGTAATATATAAAGAAACTAGAGAACCATCCGAAACAAAATTAGGAAAGCCAAAGAAGAATGGATGAACAGCAGATGTGAGAAATTGAGGGAATTACTAAAAAACATGACTACTTCAGTGCATTCAAAAAGATTAAGAAAGTCACAAATATGACGAAAAAATTCACTACAACAACTCTAGTAGATGATAAAAACCAAATAGTATCTAGCCCAGAAAATGTAGGAAATATATGAGAAAAATACATCGAATGTTCGATAATCTATCTACATCAACTTCAGTAGCACATGAAATTAAAGTTGTTCCATCTATATCAACCACAGTAGCACCTGAAATTGAAATTGTTCCATCTACATCAACCATAATAACACCTGAAATTGTACGACCTTTCCCAAAGGCTGCCCCAGAAAAAATATTGGAGCAAAAAGTTAAATCTACCTACCACTAAGAAGAATGCGGAATTACCACAAAGTGAAACTTCAAGTAGCAGAAGATCGAAAGAGTAAAAAAGTACACTTACCTAGGAACACTTATAACAGAAAATAATGACTACACTGCAGAAATCAAAGTCAGAATCGAAAAAGCACGTTCTAATTTTATGAACTAACAAAATGTTACGTATACAGTGTACTATACTATGGAGTGGAATCGCCTTTGAAATGTGTACCTATAGAAGAATTATGAGGGTTTCCTGGGTAGATAGAGTTACGAACAATGAAGTACTGAGAAGAAAAGGTAAAGAGAAGGAAGTTGAACTTACAATTAAAGAAAGAAAGCTACAGTATCTCGGACATGTAATGCGGGGCGAGAAGTATAGCATCCTGCGACTCATAATGCAAGGAAAGATAGATGGCAGAAGAAGCATCGGAAGAATACGAATTTCATGGCTCAAGAACCTGAGAGAATGGTTTGGATGCAGCTCAAAACAACTTTTTAGAGCTACTGCCTCAAAAATTAAAATAGCTATTATGATTGCCAAACTCCGTAGCGGTGATGGTACCCGAAGAAGAAGAAGAAACTGGAGGACTTCACAGAAATTGCCAAATATGTACAGAATGATTATATTTTAGTAAAGTTTGTTACAAAAATAGCTGTATAATTATTATGGGGAACAGATCACTAAAATATTTACTGTGTAGAAGCTAGAAGTTAAATTTTTGAAAAGAATTAAGGGTAATGGGACAAGTTCAACTTTTCGCTTTCCAGAAACGGAGGATATTTAGATAATCCCCATTGAAGATGTAGTTTTAAAATTACATCCTATAAACAATTCAAATTATAGCACTTGCAGAATGCAATCATGTATTTCTTTTTCAAATTTGATGGATAATTACAATGTAAATTAAAAATTAATAGTTTCTTGTTTAAATGTCTCTACCTTAGGCACTTGGGTACCTATTGTGTTTTTTTAGGTTGGTATATTTATTGTGTCCATTCAATAATAAACTGTATTTTTTGGTTACCCATATTAGGGACACTTTTGAACATTTTTTTTATGATATATAAAGTTTTTTTGACAAAGTAAGTCATCTTCTTCTTCTTAAGATGCCTATCCGTTCCGGATGTTGGCGATCAACATGGCTATCCTAACTTTGCTTGCTGCTATTCTGAATAGTTCGGTTGTCGATGTATTAAACCACTTTCTTAGGTTTTGAAGCCAAGATATTCTTCTTCTCCCCGATCCTTTTTTCCAAATACCTTGCCCTAAATAATGAGTTGCAACAAGCCGTATCTCCGTTCATTCCTCATAACATGGCTAAGATATTCTAGTTTGCGCTCTTTGATGGTGTTAATAATCTCGCATTCCTTGCCTATTCTACGTAGGACCTCAACATTAGTCACACGATCCACCGATGAAATTCTTAAAATACGTCTGTAACACCACATCTCGAATGCCTCGAGTTTTCTTAAAGAAGCTTCGGAAAGTGTCCAGGCCTCTACTCCGTGTAATACCGTAGAAAATACATTACATCTAATGAGAGAGATTTTGGTAAATTGTGACTTCTGAAAAGAGACTTCATCATTATGAACGCCGATCTCGCTTTTCCCATGCGTTGTTTTATTTCACTGGAGTGATCCCATAGGCTGTTAATGTTTGTACCAAGGTATGTGTAGCTGTCCACTCTGTCAATTGGATGTTGGTTAACCAAAAGCTGTGTATTTAATATTTCGCGCTTACTGACTACCATGTACTTTGTTTTCTTCGTATTAAGATCAAGTCCGTGTTCTCTACTCATATCTGATATACGCGACATTATTCTTTGCAAACCGTCCAGACTATCCGCAAAAACTACTGTGTCGTCGGCATATCTAATGTTGTTTAGACGTATTCCGTTGACTAATACGCCTTTTTGTAGTTCGCTTAGCGCTTGCTCGAAGATATATTCAGAGTATATATTAAATAACCAAGACCAAATTCAGACCAAATATAGCCACTACAGATAACATATTCATACTAAGAACGATACAAGAAAAAGCTTATGAATACAACATAGACCTATATAATATGTATATAGACTTTAAACAAGCTTTTGATAGTGTGAAAAGAGACAGAATGTTGGAAGACCTTTGTAATCTAGGTATACCTTAGAAATACATCAGCCTCATATAAATGACGTTGCAGGGTTCAAAAGCCGCAGTCAGAGTAGATGGAGAACTGACTCCCCTGTTGAACATCAACATGGTAGTAAGACAGGGAGATGCCCTATCAACCATGCTATTCAACCTAGTTCTTGAGGCAGTCATCAGAAAAACCAATATAATCGGCCATATAAACACCAAATCAGTACAAATTACTGCATATGCAGACGATGTAGCCATCATTAGTAGAAATAAGCCACGACTAATGGAAGTGTTCAAACAAATTGATCCTGAAGCAAGAAAAAAAAATCTTAAAATAAACAAAGCAAAAACGAATTATATGACAGTCAAAAGAATAACTGACAATAAAAATAATATCACAATAGACAACTATACTATCGAACGAGTGGATGCCTTTACATATCTCGGCACAGAAATCAACCAGAAGAACTCCGTAAGTAGCGAAATTAATGCACGTAGTTCCAGCGGGAATCGTACATACTATGTTAATAAAAGATTGATGACATCGAAATTATTAGACAAGAGAACCAAAATGACTATCTACAGAACACTGATTAGACCCGTAGTAACCTATGGATGTGAAACTTGGGTAATGACGAAAAAAGATGAAGCCCAACTCAGGACATTCGAGAGAAAAATACTGAGGAAAGTATATGGCCCGGTACAAGAGGAAGATGGCACATGGAGAATCAGGAGAAACGACGAGGTTAATGAGTTAAATGAAGGTTATGACATTGTAAGATTTGTGGAAAGTCAAAGACTGTCATGGCTGGGACATGTGCAGAGACAAAACGATGCAAGGCCCAGAACGAGATGGTTGGATGACGTGGAAGACGACCTGAAAACAATGAACATAAGACAATGGAGAAGAAGGGCACAAGAGAGATCTGAATGGAAGGACATAGCCAGACAGGCAAACACCCATCCAGGGTTGTGATGCCAAAAGAAGAAGAAGATATATTAAATAACACCGGGGACAGAATGCATCATTGCCTCACTCCTCTATCTATGGAGACTGCCTCTGTCAATTGGTCATCTACTTTAATATTGGCTGTTTGGTTGTAATATAAATTATAGATGATTCTTAAGTCCCCATCATCTAACCCCACTTCTTTCAAGATGTTTATAATGAAATAAAATTTATTTAACTGCTATGTCTTTATTTAATTTATAATGTCTTTAATAATTTATTATATTGTTCTTATCTTAATTCATTAAAAAGCACAATAATTTATATCAATTTATTTAAAGAATAATACAAATTTGTATAGGCGAACGTAACAATTAAAATCGCGGGCGAGGTCATCAGATATTAACTGACTCCTTTAATGAAAAATCCATTATTATATATGAAAACACAACTGGCCTAGAATTCAGGAGAATCCCTCTGATTTATACTAGAAGGTAAATCTGGGTCATCTTCTGACCGGTTTTCTCTCAGGTAAATTTCTGCCAGCTGCTAGAATTATCCCGTACAATCTACAACATATTAGTGAATAAAACACATGTTTACAGGTTTTTAATATGACTCATATTTTTACGTAACAATAAGTTTATCATGTTTTACTCTAAGTAAGTCATAATACACTTGAAAAGAAAAAACGTTCAAACGTGCCCCCTCTTTCCCTACCTATACACATTCTTTTTCTTTTATCTTCAAGTTCTAACTGTTTGAACTTTTCACATTCATACTCTCCCTGTTGGTACTAGGTTCTTCCATTTTCATGGAAGCCGTAGCCCGCCCTCAGCAGTCGCCACTGATCCCAGCCCTTTTTTGTATTAAAATAAAAAATATCTCGATCGGTATCTGTTTATTAATTAAATAAAACAACAAAAAAGCTTTGATCTAAAACTCGTATTAAAATAATGATTTCGACAAGTAGAATATATCAGTCTAGAGTCTCTTAACTCAAATAAGAAATCACTATGTCACATTATATTTAATCTTTTCAGCAGCGTCATCTTAGTACACATACTTTTATTATAAAAGATTGCCTTCTTAAGCTCATTACTATGTACATAATTTAATTCAAAAACACCTTTGCAAATTCCCATCGGTTTCCTGACGTTGCGAAAGTGTTGGCGAGGAAGTAAATTACATAAGTATGTTTATTAATACTCGGGTAAACTTCAGAGTCAACAGACCGACTTTCGGTGCAAAATTTTCCTTCTAGCAGATTAATTTAATTTAGTAATTCATCCGCCTCACGTCAGACACAACTTCACCTATTACACTGAAGAAAATAGAATCGAGGTAAATGGATAGTAATTAAGAAATTTCACAGACTTAATATATTTTAATTAAAGATTACTATGCACATCCTTTGAAAAGAGTTCTCTTTTTCCTTTAAGATAATGATGTCTCTCTGCTTGTTTGAATTTACAAGTACGCTCATACATGTTTTGAGCCATGTATTACTCATTACCACCTCACTAAAGACTTTGCCAGTACAAGAGGTATATAATCAAGGCTATGTTAAAAAACAAGATTATACTTATCACTGCAAGGAAAACTGCACTTTTTCTTTAAGCAGTGTTTTGTTTCTTTATTAGGTTATTAGGTTGACATGCAATTAAGCGAGATGGAAACGAACCTATCATGGGCACTGTAACAACGCTTTTGTGGTACTGAGTTAATCAGTTTTGGTACTTTGTTTTATGACAGACAAGTACACTGCTTCAATCTGGGAGATTCCTATTGACGCCAAGTTTTTTTAATACGACCACTCATCAATGAGACAATGCAAATTGTTACTGACTGTTTTAAACCTTCTCGTCTGAGTAAAAGTCTATTCTAGACCCTAACTCTAGCTGGCAAAGCACCACACAGAAGAAGAGTGAGACACTGAGCTGAGACACCCGATGTAAAATTTCTCTACTACTTGTCTCAAATAAAGACACAGCTTCATTCAAAGACCTACAGTACTAAATGGAACATCTTAGAACAGACGTAGTCTACCGTGAAAGAAGAATGGACCAACAACATTAACCTATAGCCTTGAGTAATATTACACAAATTATAGAATCTCTCTCGAGCCTAAACTCTCAATCGACTGAGTGTAAGGATATTCAAACCTACAGGAACTAATTAGAGGAACTGCAAGCACAGATCTATATAAAATATATTTATTCGGATCAAAAAAACTAACAATATAAGTTTATTATGGGTGTCAAGACATACTGGTAATGCAAAGAATAAAAAAGCGGACCTACTTGCCAGGGGAAGTTCAAAAGAAATATTCATACACCCAGAAGATGTCGTTGGAATAGCAATAAAGAAGAAAAAGTCATCCTTTTAGTTGTGTTAAATGTCGGACTGGGTAAAACTGATGAAACCTAATCACTGGTACGTACAAATGGATGTTAAACATTCGAAGGCTTTTATAGAAGTTCCTTAGAAGAAGAGATCCAAAGATCCTTGGTCACTTCAAAAAAATCGCACTGACAGAAAATGTGAATTGGAGATTTTGTCAGGCTATAGATGGGACGGCGGAACAGGTTCTGGGGTACTACCCAGGGTTGGAGGGCAAAAGCCTTAATACATTTGGGGAATTAACAGCTCGAGCTCTACAACTTCATAGACGTATCACTAAAGGCCTTAATAGACTTTGTTAAAAAGGGTGATTAAGCATAAACGCATATTAAACCTAACCTAATCTTTTTTTAAGGTGAAAATCTTTAAACAGACTATCGGGAATAGTCTGTTTGCCCAGTGAGTGATGGTTTTAGCAGGGAGAGGGAATATTATATATTTATAAAGCGGAAACAGGATAGATATTAAAACAGTAAGAGAAAGAATGCCAAAATGAACTAATGATGCTTTCCTGTTCCCTTTTATTTTTACCCACAAGGAAACTAAGTTCCTGTAGTTGGCTGTATACCATATATTAAAAAAAATTTTTTCAATAAAATCCTTTATAAAAAGGTATATAAAAAAGACCCAGTTGGGCTATGTTAAATTGACAAAACGTTTTCGGAATAAGTATTCCATCACCGGTGTCAGGTTAATACATGGATGTAGCCACTAAATATGGGGGTAAAAACCCTTTAAAAATTACTAAATGAAATTTAGTTTACATTATGTCTAATTTAAAATTAAGATGGTGAAGTTACAGTTGCTTTAATAAAGTCCTCGTAGACATACCGTCTCAGGACTTGCAACTTAATGTAGAGTCATATGTCGCCATGTTACCAATCCAACGGTCCAATCGAGATTGGAGGAAGTTACTTATATTAGAATAAAAGAAATCATAACAATAAATCATACAATAAAAGATTATATTAGTACCCAACAACTAAGATGGTATTGAAATTACCAAAGAATGCCCAGAGATCTACTTCAAAAACAAATCCTCAAAAGGGCAACCTTAGTGTAGAAGAAAAAGAGAAACAACTCATCTTAGTTGAAGAGAAGGCATAAATACGGAAATGGGAAATAGAGAAATAGAGGAAAACCCATGGACAGACCGAAAAAAATGGCGATTGATTATCGAAAGAAAATCTTAAACCGATATTTATAAAAAAAATTCTCGTGTCACAGTATTAGTTGCCATAGTCCTTCGAAACGACTAATTTTATTTTATTTTATATTTATTTTATTTCATTTTATATGTATATTCGGGAGGTTTGAGGAAAGGTCGCAATATATTTTGCATTCCTCCTAAGTCATAAAGGTTATCCACCCCAAACACATCTTTTATATTTTTGGACAAAATTTTGATTTTTATTTTTTTATGACGCAACATTAAAAATATATATACAATCCTTAATTTTTGCTCTTTTATCACCAAATCCTATTTTTTAATAACTACATTAGTAATTTAATTATTTTTAACCCTGATCGATAACTGATCAATTATCACCAAATTAGTTATCCCCGCCAGTTGTCACTTCTCACCTAGTAATCAGCACGGTGTAGGGATGCGAACAAAGCCGGTCTCATGTCTTTCGCATACAATAAGCCTTCTCTTGCTCCGGCCAACATGGCCTAATATTTTAAACTATTTATGTGCGTTTTGTATAGTGAATAATACCAATAAGAAGCAAAGGGGCTAATTTTGCCGACAAACTCGTAAAACTACAGGAATGCTAAATAGAAGAGCACAAAGAACAGAAGAAAAAATCCAGCAAATAAATACTAATGCGTGTGTGAGCATGGTGCAATTGTACCCAAAGAACATTATTTCGACACTGAAGCATTGGAATAGTTTGTACAAGTGTTCCACAATTGCAACCTAGCCAAAAATAGCGGAATTGCAAAGATTTTAGAAATATTAATAAATCGCTTGAGATGAATGCACGATGTTCGACAATAAGTCATTGGGGGCACTGAACAAATATCTTTTAAAGTTCGAACAAGCTTACTATTTGATTTTAAGTGTCTACAATTTTCGGTATGCTTGCAATGACGATAAACAAATCGCAGGGCAACCATTGGAAGTTGCTGAATTAACTTAGAGTTTTCATGTTACGTGCATGGAAAATTATTCGTGCTTCGAAAAACCGTCATCGTTGTATATTAATTTATGCATCACAAAAAAAATAATCTTAATCATAAAGCATTAAATTAATTTAACTTTTTCCTTATTTTTGAATATTTTTTTGGTTTCTGTTTTTTAGTTATTGAAGCTTTGACTTTATTATTGATTACTTAATTCTAAGACTATTAATAATTCAATGGCGATTGATGATGGTGAAGAACTATGGAAAGAACCATTCCAAACCGAAGAAAGAATAACGTTGACATCATTTAGAGGTATCAACAGAGATAAAAGGGAATATAAATCCTAAGAAAGCTCCAGGATATGATCTCATAGCAGGGAACTATTAAAAAATCTATCAAGAAAAGCCATAGTTAAGCTGACACACCTAATAAATGCTGCTTTTAGATTGAGATATGTTTCCAGACTCTGGAAAGTAGCCGAAGTCATTATGATCGCCCAACCTGATAAACCTCCTAATGAAGTGACATCCTATCGACCAATATTACTCCTTCCGGTGACGTCAAAACTATTTGAAAAACTTCTAGTGAACAGATTAAAACCAATAATAGAAAGAAAAAATCTTTAATACCAAATCATCAATTTGGTTTTAGAAATAAACATTCCACTATAGATCAAGTTCACAGAATCACGAATATAATAGAAAAAACATCAGAAAAAAAGAAAGTCTGTTCTACAATCTTCTTGGACGTAGAATAGGCGTTTGATAAAGTCTGGCATGAGGGTTTAAACTATAAACTAAGAACATTTATGCATAAACAGTATTCAGAAATCTTAAAATCATTTATTGCGAATAGATATTTCAAAGTAAAACAAAAAGTGTATGCCGATTTAAGGGAGATCAAAGCTGTCGTGCCACAAGGAAGTGTATTAGGTCCGGTCTTGTACCCATTGTATACGTGTGACATACCAGAACTAGAACAAAACACTATTGCTACCTTCACGGATGATACAGCCATACTAGCGATAGGAGACACTAATAAAGAAGCGACTGGTAAATTGCAACTATCAGTAAATACACTACATACCTGGACCAGAAAATGGCGAATAAAATGAAATGAGACTAAATCTGCATGCATTAACTTTACAAAAAAAAAAAAAAATTCTCAGTTATAACAAATAACACCCAAGTTCCTTATGCAACATCAACAAAATACTTGGGCATCGCCCTAGACGCGAGGCTACGCTGGAAAGTCCATGCCAGCTTGGTCCATGTCAGAAGAGAGGGCAGCTTGATATTAGATATAAGAAATTGTATTGACTGATTGGAAAAAATTCAACATTATCCACTCATAATAAATTATCCATTTACAAGCAAGTACTGAGGCTAGTATGGGTATATGGGTGGCAACTCTGGAGCTGTACCAAAGCTAGTAATCTACATATTATCCAGAATTCAAAACAAAGTACTGAGGATTATTGTTGATATTCCTTAGTATATCCGTAACAGCAACCTCCACCAGGACTTGGGTATGGAAACTGTGACGGAAATAATCAAGAGAACGGCAGCAAATCACGAGCAGAGTCTGCATAGTGATGTGAATGTCGAGGCAATCTAGCTTCTTGACAACATTGGACTAAAGAGAAGACTCATAAGGACAAAACCATTTGAGTTAGTATAAATGTATAACAGTTTAGTGTAGAAAGCAGGGTATAGTGCTGTGAAGTTATTGCATGTTATTTGTTGTGCATAAGTTGATAGATAAAATAAGAGTAAGCCATAGGGTCTTCTTCTTCTTCTTAGCCTTCTGTCGTCCATGTTTGGACATAGGCCTCTCCCAACTCCTTCCATCGGACTCTATCCTGAGCAACATATTTCCAATTTGTTTCGGCTATTCTTTTAATGTCATCAACCCATCTCATCTGTGGTCTTCCTCTTAGTCGTTTAGGGTAAGCCCTTAGATTTAAGATTTGCTGTTTATTAAGTTAGGTCAGAAAATCACTGATAATTGGTCATTTGTGACCAGATAGCGCTATATAAACACCGTACAGCTGTTATACAAAAACAATGAAGAGTGATTAATTTTAGTTTAGCAAATATATTTTTCTCCGCCATTGGTAATTTCATTGACAGTTTTATCTTACTTCAGTGGTTATCAATACCAAATCGGTCAAAAAGGGAGAAACGGATAATATAATATTTTTCCCTAAGGAAATACATATTCTAGTCATATCACACTTAAATTATTATCTTATTTATTAGTTATTATAACTTCACTTTGTCGATAAATGTTTTTTTAAATCAAATATTTAATCACAAAATCTTAAAAAAATGCACTATAAAAAATATTTAACCCCTATCATCCAGAAAGTCTCGAAGCAAAGAAAAAGGTGAAGCGGAAAAGTTTTTGATCAATGGATCAATGGATCGGTGGAAATAATTTTACAAAACCACACTCGAGGAGAAGGCTGAAGAGATCGCATTGTCAGCAGTAATTGAAAATCCTGGGGCATTCCTTTCCGATGTGTCTCAAATAACTGCGGTGTGTAATACATCCACGCGAATAATTTTAATGCAAAATAGTAGACGCAGAGCAGCAGTTCGCTATAGGCGTCTGTAGTAATCCGGTTTTTATTCAAATAAAAAGCAACGAACTCTGAGAGAACACAGCGACATAGTCATAAAAACATTGGATCTGTCTAAAATGCGAGAAGATCAAAAATTGTTACACTGTTAAAATAAAATTTATGTTTTATATACTACATAATTTTCTAATTATTTGACGTTTTTGACCTGGCGTTGTATTACTTTTTTATATACAGTAAAATGCTGAGGCGAGCCTCGCGAAACTAGCGCCACGAGAAGGCATCACGACTAGCGTTACGAAATAGCGGTTTTATACATCGATTCATTATTCTCGATAAATTCGTTTCTAGTCATCGTAGTTTAAAAAATTAAATTAAATATTTTGATTGTGTTACATTAGAAATAAAATCGGATAAAGGGTTAATTATATTAATTAAAGTAATTGCTTAGATGAGTGGATATGATGTGGAATGCAATTTTGGATTCCTTATGTCGGTCCTTTCATCATCTGTTTTTCCTTGTAACTTTGTAACGAAAATATTTTGCCTACCACATGGGGTATCATTATGGGGGTTGAAAGTTGGGGACAGAAACTATTGGGGTGGAGATAGGGCAAGCAAAATAAACGATACTGTGCGAACGGCATTCAGGGTTTGTTTGGAGAGCTAGGTCGTGGATAAGTTGAATGGCAAGGGGTTGGATTGGGACAACTACAAAAAAAATGAAACAAAGGGGTACTTACATGAATTTCCTAGACCAAAGGGTTAACAAAAAACAACAAGAAAGGCCTCTAGCTATTTGAAATAAGGACGCCACTTCGAAGAATCCTAATCTTGTTGGAAAAAGGAAAAAAGGCTCTTCTCTCCTAAAATAAGAAACACAAAAAAAGGTTAGTAGACTTTTCTAAAATAAACAAAAATGGTTCAGAGAGATAAATTAAACATTTATTGTGGCTCACCACAAACAGCTACAAAAATACAGATAATACATAAAGACTATGTTGACAGTCACAAAAGTAAATATAAAAATAACAAAGAAAAACTTACATGTGTCCTATTTGTTTAGAAGTGAGAATTGCTAAGTAACTTACAAATGTTATCGGGCTATTAACTGTGGCAAATAAAAAATTATTACAAGTAAAGAATTATGTTTTTAAGTAATGAAAGCAATTAATATTTAAAAAAAAATGTCTATCTTGACTTTAAAATTTAGACACAGAAAAAGTTACCTGAACCTCACTAAATCTTACTCTGCACAATGTCTGGGGTCGGGAACTGGATACATTAAAACTTCTGGAGGCAGATCTGGGATGACGACCAGGGATAAGAAGATGAGGGTGGAAGCCAGCACCGGCTGGAACACAAACCTCGAAAACTGGTCTTCTTTAAAGACTGAAACAGGCACAGCACAACGGCAACATAAGGTCATCTTCAAAAACTGTTGTAAAACTGCTCAATACTACACATTTAACTGCTACTGTCACTTTATACTACGTTTCCATGACAAAAAAAGGGAAACGAAAAGATTACGAATTTGAAAATAAATTCTGGCTCCAAAAAAAATTAACACGCCTTTAACAGCGGCCGGCTTTACCAAGAGTAAACACTTACTTTTAAAATTCATTCGCACAATCTTGGTATAAACAAAATATATAAACTGGAATATTTATTTGAAACGCAGAATATCTTAAAAGAGGCTTCGATCAAAGAATACCGACAAAATACGCATCTTGTAAAATATAAACAAACTATAAAATGGTTAACATTAACTTCGGCGACGTAAAGATGAATTGGAAGAGTTCGGTTTTTTAATACGTACGAATGAGAAATGAAATACACTAAAATATTCTTCGATTGCTTTAGCAAATACGAGGAGATTTCAATACATTTCAATATATATTTCAAAGAAAGCAAGAATCTGAATTTTGGTTTCGGCAACCAAGATAATCGTCTGACTTCTACTTTTTTGTTTTATTCTCAGATGGCGCCATAGCTTCTTTATGAAATTATTTCATTATTACTTCCTCTTGACGAAAAAGATTTGTTTTTACCGTTTTACTCTTTTTTACTACCGAGGCACTATACGTGAAATCAAATTTGAACTGTCTTTTCTTTAAATAATTAATGAGTGGGATATAATATGTCTGTGGTTAAAGCTGACTCACTGTAAAGGATGACAGCTTATACATTAAATGTACGAAGAGCTATAAAAACGATATGAACCGATATTATTTTGATTTGCTTGTTAGTAAACGGCGTATTTAATTTGCACTTCGTACAATTAGTACAGGGACAGACGAGTTTAAAGATTTTGTTCATTTCTATAGTGGAGTAGCAAAAGACAGAAGAGCAGCAGCAGGTGTAAGTATATTGATACAGAAAAGGCTGTCACGAAATATTAAGAACTAGGAACAAATAAACGAAAGGCTAATGAAAGTTGAGATGAAGCTAAAAGGACGTGACATTGTGGTAGTGGGCGCATATGCACCTTCTGAAGATGAAAAGGAAGAGGTAAAGGATAAATTTTACGACGAATTGACGAACCTGGTAGAGAGTATTGGAACTAGGAAGGAAGTAATTCTACTAGGTGACTTAAATGCTAGAACCGGAAGAAAAGTAAATAGCAAAGTGGTCGGTCCATTTGGAGAAGAAAAAATAAATAAAAACGGTGAGATATTAATAAGTTTCTGCGATCATATGAATTTAAAGATAATGAATGGATATTATCAGCACAAAGATATTCATAAATTCACGTGGATTCAGCCAACGAGGAATTTGAAATCAATAATCGATTACTGTATATGCAAAGAAAACTCCACAATAAAGGTTAATAACGTTAGAGTCCATCGAGGAGCAGAATGTGGATCTGATCACCATTTGCTTAAAGCGTCACTACTATTTACATTTAAAGGAAGCCAACGACAAAATGAAAACGAAAGTTCAATGATACTGCAAGACATTTCAACAAAGAGATATAATCTACAAGGTTTTGAAAATGAGTCTACCCAGTTTCTGTATCGAATGAGGTTGAATCTGAAATTGCACGATGTTTGTTACTCCTCGCCAATTAATACGTACAACGAAATTATGAAAGCTCTTGACGAAGCTGCAATGAAAGCTATTGGAGAAGTGGATAGCATAAAAAATAGAAATGAATGGTGGAATAAAGAAATAGAAGATCTTGTGGGGAAGAAGAAGAATATGTATAACAAATGGCTAGCAACAAAGGACCCTTACTATCGACAACAGTACAACAGCTTAAACAAAAAAGTAAAAAAGGGGTAAATAAAGCCAAAAATGAGATGTGGAATAAATCCTGCGATAACGTAGAAAATTTTATGGGTACAGCAAGAAGTAAAGAAGCCTGGAAAACAATTAGAGGTAGTAGAACAGATAGAAAAGAATGCAGTAGGTTAACTCTAATAGCCCCAGAATTATGGGTCGAATATTATGAACAAATGCTGACAGAGGATCGAACAGAATTCCAAGATATTGGCTACCAAAAATATGATATTTCCTACCGCGAAGAAACTGAAATAACACCAGAAGAAATTAAAAAACACGCCAACGCTATGAAAAATGGAAAGGCTCCAGGACCGGGGGAGTACCCATTGAACTGATTAAATATGGCCCTGACAAACTATTTCAGCTATTGGCTTATACTTTAAATTTATTCTTGAGAGGAGAAGAGCTACCCCCAGAATGGAAAACTGCATATATCAGCAATCTATACAAAAATAAAGGAGACAGAAAAGATTGTAAGAACTACCGAGGGCTTAGTGTAACTAACTCAATCTGTAGAGTCTACGGGAAGATAATTAAAAGCCGAATTGAAGATTGCTGGGAAGACGCTGAAGATCAGAGTGGCTTTCGTGCTGGTCGTTCTTGTATAGACAATGTGTTCTGCCTAAAACAAACAATAGAAAAGCGTTTGGAACATAATATGGAGACACACATGGTATTTATTGATCTTCAAAAAGCGTATGACAGTGTCCCATTAGCCAATCTATGGCAGGTGCTAGAAGACAAGAATATTCCACCGATTTACATTAATGCTGTAAGGGAGTTGTATAATGATATGACGAGTGTATTAAAGATTGGACAAAAAGTGACAAAAAAGATAAAAGTGACCAAAGGACTTCGCCAAGGCTGCTGCATTGCACCTACACTCTTTAAGATTTATTTGAAGGGGGTTTTGGATATTTGGAAAAGAAAATGTGAACCTATGGGTGTTAAAATTGGAGAACATACACTGTACAGCTTGCATTTTGCTGATGACCAAGTAATACTTGCAGAAGATCAAGATGATATCCACTACATGTTACGAAAAATAGATGAAGAATATACTAAGTGGGGCTTATCAATTAATCCATCAAAAACAAAGTACGTAGTAGTGGGAGGTGAAGGAAAGCACTTAGAACTAGGAAGCAAACAAATTCAAAATACTGATAGCTATAAATATCTCGGTGTAAACATTACAAACAATGATCGGAATACAAAAGAAATAGCTACTAGAATTGGTCAAGGAAATTCAGCAATACATCAACTGAATAGTATACTTTGGAATAACCACATCACCCGAAACACAAAAATTAGGATATACAAAAGTATTATAGAAAGCATTGCTACATATGGTTCAGAGCTTTGGGTAATAAATAAAAATGACGCATCCAAAATAAAAGCAATGGAAATGAATTATTGGAAAAGATGTTGCCAACTCACTAGAAGAGATAGAGTAAGGAATACTGAAATCAGAGAGCGTATGAGCATAGACATTCACGTCCTGGAAACTATAGACTGCAAAAGGCTGAAATGGTATGGCCATGTAGAAAGGATGAATGATCAACGATGGCCAAAGAGAATATTACAGTGGATCCCCACCAACCGCAGGAAAAAGGCCAGACCAAGAAGATCGTGGAGATAAGAAGTAAAAGGTGCAATGGAAGATAGGGGTCTACAAGTAGATGACTGGAACGATCGCAAGCGTTGAAAGCTAGGTTGCGAGAAACGGCGGCAGCTGTAATAAACTCGTTATATATATACAATTAGTATATCATATCACAATTATGAGTCGTCCGCCCCAATTTCTTGTCAGAGCATAATAAAATACCGGCAGCTATCTAATTTGCCTAAAATTACACGCAACAATAATTGTCGGCGTATTTAAAAACATAATAATTTGTTACGACTAAAATAATGCACTGAGAAGAACCATATGTCTCATATACAAATTTCAAGAAGACCGATGTAATTATCGACTTTTTCGAACTCGAAACGAACTCTTTCATTACTGAGGGGACATATATGTCCCAGTGGATTTCAAAAAATCTGCTGGCATCTGTTTGTATCTAAAGCCCATGTTATTTGAACGCATCCGTATTTTTAGACATTTCTTACTTATTACCTGGTAGTATGCAACCAACATAACGTCTGTAACGTATAAATTTATGATATCTAAACACGTGCATCAATAAAAACAAGTAAAACTCGTCGATAATACAATTTTGGTAAAGAAAAAGTGGCTGCTCTGTTTTTTTAAAGGATTATATAAAATTTAGTTGCTGATTAACACAGGTTATTGGTATATATTGTTTATTTTTGATATTATTTTTATCGATTTTCATTTGTATTGTTTGGTTGCAGGCTTACTATGGCACGTAGACGTTTTCCAACAAAAAAATAGCTTCAAAAAGAAATTGATAAGTTTTTAAATATTTCTGAATATGAATCCAAGGAGTAACCTTATGCTGTCTCAGAGTCTGATTATGTACCTGGTAACGATTTTGCCTTAGATTCTGATGAAGTACCTGAGAATACTTCTGATCGTGTGGATGTAAACATCACTGCTTCCAACGAAGAAAGTTCTGATAACACGGGAATATCTGAAGATGAGTCTGAAAGGAATGAATTAGTCATAGATGAAATATTGCTTCCTATACAAACGAAAGAATAGCAGCACTTCCAAAAAAACAGAAATGTAACATTAAACACGAAAAGAACAGATATGTATGAAATAATGACAGTGATTGGTTGTACTATGGTTATGTGTTACACTAAAGTACCATCTATCTCACACTACTGGTCAGAAACCGAACCACTTTCGAATTTCCCTCATAAAAAAAAACCATTTCAAGAGATCGCTGTTTATTCCTGCTGTTTAAGTCTTACTATAATAATCCTGAAATAAATGGTAATATATCAAAACCACACTAGATCGATGAAGTGGTTTCTTGTTAAAAACAAACTTTTGTAAAGGCGAGGACTGAGAGTTCCCACAAATCAATGACTAAGTTTAAAGAAAGATCTGCCCTGAAGCAGTATTTTTCTATGAAGCCAGTCAAAAGACGAATAAAAATGTGGCAACGAAATGATTCTTCCACAGAATATATATATATATATATATATATATATATATATATATATATATATATATATATATATATATATAGACAATGAAAGAATTGAACACGTGGATTCGTACATCTACTTGGGAACAACAGTTAAGTCAAATTGGGATCAAGCGAAGGAAATACGTATAAGAGTAGAAAAGGCAAGAGCATCGTTCACTAGCATGAAGCAAATTTTCACCTCTAAAAGCCTCACCCTACCTCTCAAAATTCGACTTCTGAAATGTTATGTATTCCCGGTTTTGTTATATGGAATGGAGGCGTGGACAATGACCGCAACATTGATGAAAAAAGTAGAGGCCTTCGAAATGTGGGCTTACCGATGTATATTACGTATATCCTGGACTGAGCACGTGACCAACGAAGAGGTACTACGCCGGATAGGTAAAGAGAGAGAGGTAGGAATACGTATAAAGAAAAGAAAGTTGGAATACTTGGGTCACGTTATGAGACATAAAAAATATAGAATACTACAGCTGATCGTTCAAGGGAAAATAGACAGCAGAAGGGGTCCAGGGAGGAGAAGACACTCGTGGCTCCAAAACTTGCGGCAATGGTTCGGATTATCATCTGCTGAACTATTCAGATCTGCCGTAAACAAAGTCAAAATAGCCATGTTGATTGCCAACGTTCGGAACGGACAAGGCACATGAAGAAGAAGGTATATATATATATATATATATATATATATATATATATATATATATATATATACGATTTCAATATTTACTCGGGAAAAGAATCCACAACAACTACTGGAACTCTAGAAGAACGAGTTGTCGAAACTTTAGTTAACACTATTCGGTCACCAGATGTGTGTCTATAATGTGATAGATTTTTTACTTCGTAGCCAAAGTTAAAAGTAACAAAATGTTAAGGGGATATGGAGTTTTTAGTTTCATCGAAAGGAATTTTAGCGACTAAGTGGAAAGATACGAAAGAAGTGATGCTGATGTCCAATCTATCGGAATTATTAACAGAAAGCTGAAAACTGGAGAAAAAGCTAAGTTCACTTGTTCGGAAGAAATTATTTTTTATAATAATTTTATGGGAGGAGTAGATCTCGCCGATCAAAACGTTAGCACATGATGATCAACGTTGGAGACTATTTGCCACAACAAATACCTACTAAGAGAAGGTGTTTTAGATATTCACAAAATAAATCAGAAACTCGAACTACGACTATTTGTACAGCGTGCGATGTGCCTCTATGCAAAAATTGTTTTTTACCACATCACACATAAGAAGTAATGTTTTTTTTTGTGTAATGTACTTTTTTTTATTTTGAATATAAGTTTGTTCCTTTACTGATATGATTTATTAATCCCACCATTCAACACTAATGGGACATACATGTCCCATGTCCTTTCAAAGGATACAAGGACGCATAACAATGTAAAAAAAATCAATCGCTTTGTCAGTAATGACAGGGTTAAGAAATTTATAATTATAAGCAATAACATCTTATTTTAACTGTCAATAGTAATCATAATTGCAATGGAACTCTCAATATTTATAATATTTTCAAATATTTTTGTTGCTGTTTCTATATTAAATAAAGGTTTGTTAGAAAATAAACTCATTATGTATAAAAATTATTTTCTTGAGCTTACCGTTTTTGTATTTCGACTCCGATACAATTAAATTGCAACCTACGTTTACAAAAGCCCCAAAACAGAGCTAATTATATTGTCTCAGAAACTCGTAGAGCGATATTAGCGATGTCCCTCTTGTAATTTAATCCACCACTCAACCGATGCGACAAAAAACCCCGAATGAAACATGAGACAGTCCCTATATTTCCGTAGACACTCACCACCCCATAGATCTTCCCGAACCATTAAACAACTTAATATGTGTCTGACATTTCCAGACGGCAAGTTCCACCAACTTCCCTCAGGAGAATTGCTCATCCATAACTTGGAGTTCAGCGACCAGTTTCCTACTTACCGCTGCAGGACAATGCATCGCCTTAGTCGACAGGTCGTGGTCAGTAGTCCGGCTAACGTCAGAATTACAGGTAAGAGATGTTGGCTTAGGCTAGATATAAATTTTATGAATAGGGGAGATTTTGTGTAAATTTAGATATAGTAGGTATGCGTGCTTTGAAAGCCAAGATGTATTTATGTTGTAAGAAGGAAGCTTTTACTGACAAAAAATATTACTTCGACTTACAATTTTTATATTTTAGTTAATTGAGGAGTTTGCTGTAAGAAGGATGCGGGATGATTTGGTTATTGTTGGAAAATCGAAAAAAACTGTATTTTAATAAAAGTGTTTATTTTAACCCGAAAGACATAATACCAATCGATGACAAACAGATTTAGTCAATACTTTGACTATTTTTAAGTAGATAATTTTTGAAAACATATGTAAAAAATTTTAAAAAAAGTTGGACCTGCATCTTTCTTGCACCAAACACGTGAAATAATGCTTTTTTACCATCATTTAAAAAAAAAAACATTCCCAACAAAAACTCTTTTATTCGGTTACAACAATCTAACGACTATGGTTTGCTACTACACAAATACGAAAAAATCTGTGAAAAAAAACAGGTTGGTGTCAAAAAAATAGCATTCAGAAAAAAAAATAAAACATTAAACACACAGGCAAACACATCCTTTATTTATGTACCTGGTCGTCATCATCCGTTCTAGATGATTCGGTTTTCTGGTTCTCTGCCATGGCTGCATCACTTGTGAGACGGGTGTAAAAAGCCATTTGGCCCATAGGAACGAATCATGCCAACTGCATTACATCTGCATATTTGACTTTTTTGGCAGGTATATGATTGCAATAGACAGGAATTTCAGAAGAAACTGAGAGGTCGTTGTCAAGGTTTCTCAAGATTTGGAATAAGTGAAAACTCGGAAGGCCAGTAGATATACTGTATTTAATACCATTAAAATGTTCATTGCTGTACTTGAAAATTCAGTATTTAAAAATCTGGAATGTTTGGTTTTCTGCATCTGAGATAACTTTTTTAAAATATCCTTCACAGTGACCACTAAGGTTTAGGATCATATTTTGTTTTACCAGAATGGAAATAAACTGTTTGGATGATTGTTTAACAAAATCAGCATATTGTTGGGGCTAAAAACGTAGTCCTTCTTCCTCAAAAACTTCTCAATAACTCTAAAGTGGCGATCACAGGAAAGAAAGCTATATCCTGGCTCAGGAAAGCGGTGCTCTATTTTGTCAATAGACCTAGTTCTCACCAGCAAATACAGAAACTGAATCATTACTGAGTTTTTGTTTTGCGCAGAAGCGTTATCGAAGAAAAAGTATAAAACTTTTTTAGGTAGTATATATTTTATATAGTGGTATAAAAATGAAACTACCTCGTTTGGTGACTTTCGAGCCGTAGTTTCATCATACATATAAAAGTGTGCTTGATTTGTCTTACCAAAATGGACGCTGGCGTTTGTAGAAAACTTTTCCAGCAAGAATTTTTGGAAGTGGAAGGTTTTGTTGAGAGTCAAAGGTCAGAACCTCCACTTCGTCGCTACGCTTGCACAATGTGGGTTTCTCCTTTAGCTCCTTAAAAAACAAATCGGCCTTAATTTCATGCAACTTCTTTTCCGCTGCTAAAACTTTTCGTTCATTTTTGTCCTAGGTCACATCTTTAAGTTTGTTATCTAAGACATCACATATTTTGTACGTATCTGATCGAGGTGAGTCAAACCTGTAGTTGAAGTTTTCTTTTAAGTGTCGATAGTAGAAGTCATTGGGAACTTTAAGTTGATGCATATTCTTTACATTTAGATCTGAAGATAAATAGAATCGACGGGATGTGTTTCTACTATAATGCGATTCACGTCTTGGAAAGTTCTGGATGTGCATGTTCACATTTTTAAATGTTTCGTTAGATTTTCGGTTGGGTCTATTTGTATGCTTTCCTTTGTTACTAAGTAGCGCTGCAATATCTGTGTCATGAAAAATTTGAGCAATGAGATCTCCACGTTTCTTTGATATGCCGTGGAATGAACCAAAATCATGTCTACAACCTGGTTCGGATAGCTTACCCAGCTTTATAAAGTATTTGTAGAAACAAGTGCGGTCTTGCCTTTCATTAGTCTTTTTTCGAGTTCTTTGAATAGTAGTAATTTGAATCAATCCTCCTAAATAGGTGTTTTGCAAATCTTTGTCGCCTATTTTGTTAAACTTTTGTAAGATAACTTTTCTTGTTTCTTTGTCGACATTCTGAAAACACTTGTACCTGAAGTTGCAGTTCTATCCAGTTAATCTCTGTCCCTTCTGTATTCCTTTCCCTTACCTTTCGTTTGTATACATTTTCCCTTCTGAAATATTTCTTTTCGAGAAAGTGGGATTGACACTTTTTCTATTTTTGGTTACAGGAACAACTGGGGGCTCTTCTGTAAACTTCATGTTAAGAACAGGTTTAATGCGTTGTTTTTTTAACAGAGATAGGTTTATTCTTTGGATGCTTTCTCCTAGGTGAAGGTCCTGCGACATCACTAATAAAAAAACTTTCATCAGAGCTTGTAGGTTCATAGTCTGACTCACTAGCGCTAAACGGATCTGACTGGGTTTCACTCATTTTTACACGACGTTAAATTTTTACACAAACAATTAAACCGCATGAAAACGCACGCCACGCAGTAATGATAGCGACTAACAAATCAAAACAAATCAGCTGCCCTGCCGGCCCAGCGCCAACAGAAAATGACCTACGATTCCACGAAAATCACCAAACATTCACAATCGTTTGGTGCAAAAAGGATGCAGGTCCTGATCTGCACCATTCTTGCAGCAAATGAATGAGGAGGCAGATCCATAAAGACGTATAATTCCTTTATTTATTATTGGATCTGCATCGTTCTTATACCAGTCAATCCGCCATTTTTTTAATTATGGCATATGTATCCACCCAAAACGGTCTAAATATGGAATGGTTACATTTTCAACGGGACAGACCTTTAACTATATTTTATATGAAAACAGCTGAAGGTATCATAGAAAAGTTTAGTGAACTATCTATGAAACCCACTCGAGCTGGCAAAAACTCTGCCCTTCTGCCAGATCTCTTGCCAGTACCAATTGACAAAAGGCCTTTTATTAAGCAAGCTAAATATTCAAATCTTTAACAAGGTACAAGGTTTCTCAACTCAACTATGTACTATGAGTTTTTCATAAATCTGCGACAAAATGGTCAACAAGCTAGAGAACTAGCAAACAGAGGAGGCTGAAATCAAAAATGACGATTTGAATCACCATTACGACACTGATGTTGATGAATTATAAGTCACTTATGTATTATTGTTATGGTGAAATATAAATTTGTACAAAAACTTTATGATCTTTTTACATTTTTTACCTTTATATTGCATTTCTTAGAAGTAAAAGGGTACAAGTGCTACTTAGCAACCTAAAAATAGCTCCAAAATGAGTAAAGTCGATAAAATTATGATTTTTTGTTACAAACAATAATAATTATGTCTACAGTTACAAAATTGGAAAATAATGACAATCAATTACATTGAAGGCCCAACTTTGAACGGCGTTTACTCAAAATTTACTTTTTGACGTGACAACGTCTTAAATTAGGTTGTGGCTCGGAGTCATTCATGAAAAAGTGTAACGCCTGCTCACGTCTGTTACAGTGAGTCACCGAACGAGAGAGAGGCCCGCCGGACCGGCGAATGCCTTGCGTCTCTCTCCCACTCAAACATGATCGGTCCGCTGCGCGCGCAGCACTAGAGAATTAGGCGCGTTGAATCGGTGCGTGCTTCCGTGATTGTGTCTCTGTCTTTCTCGAGCGTTCTTGGCGTTCAAGACACATTACAGCAGAAACACTTCCTTTCATTTCATATTTCTCCTATCATCGTCCTATCCTCAACAAAATCACTCAAATAGAAATTAGTTAAGTTTAAGTTTACATGTACAATGTTTTAGTAAACAAAATATATTTCTATAGTTAAAATTTGTGCAATTCTTATTTTCATTCAATTCCTTGTTCCTATTGTGCAATTTAATAATATTCATATCAATAAATATTCTACCGAGAAAAAGACGTTGTCACTTAAAATCTTCGCCCGTAAAACCGACTTTACAGGCAACCGATTTTTGTCACTTATACCCCTTTACTTTAAGGGTCCTCATGTAGAATGTGTACCAACTAAATTTAATACCTTTCCATATTTAGTACCTGAAAACTTTCAGTTAAATAAATTTATAAACATCTCTATATTATACCATTTGGTCAATAATTTCTATTTAAATATATGTATTTAACTTTTCTACACAAATCCCTTAAACTCCGCACATAAAACAAACTTTCTAATGAAGTTGCCGTCTGCAAACAGTCCTGTAGATAGAGTATGCAAAGATCTCCAATATAACCGCATTCTTGACAATACGTTCCATCTCCATAAATATTATTTCCTTGCAACCGCTGACTGTTTGTTTTTCATCAACATGAAGGCTTTTTGTGTTATCTCTCCATTGTGGTAGTAGTGCTTGTTAAAAACTTCAGCGGCTGATAACTAATTTATGACATACAAACATGAGAGCACTTTATTCAAGAATGACAATATATTGTAGGTATGCATTCATGTCCCTCCAAGCTAATCTAGGCATTGTGTTTGAGAACAGAATCTAAATATTAGATAAAAGTATTTATTTAAGCTACTTCCACATTGTTATATGCTCTGCATTATATTTTCAGTTAAATACAGTCTATCCAATTTACTTACCGTTGCACGTCATTATCATTGACAGAGATCGAAGTTGACATAGTTGCCAAAGTATAAAAAAATCCTGAATCCATTTTAAATCAAATAGGTCACATAATCATTGCAAAAGTGGATTATACAACAAAACAAATTAATATTTAATGTAAATAAATAGAAATAAAACAAGAGTTAAAAAATAATCTTGTTAAAAACAATTTGAGCCGCTTGTATGCGTCGTATAAAGATGTAAAATGGAATACTTAAACAAAAACAACACTTTTTTTATTACTTATTTACTTTGAAATGTTTTTTTATCACTAAATTTTCAAATGCTTTTTTTTTCTACAGATTTATTTAAATTTCGGTTTTATGATCGATAGGGATTAGATAGAGATCGATTATTCGATTTCATTTCCATCCAAACTTCCAAACATGCGCGTTTTCTTGTTTTTGGTTTTGGTCTTGGTGTGTTTATTTATCTTTGTCCCATCACATGTACCATAAGAATACAATAATATACAAAACATACATTTACATACTTCTCTAACAGCAATCAAGGGTAGAATGGGGCCGTTATTTCACGTTCCTGTTCAAAATAAAGAATCAAAGAAGCTACCATCTCTTTACAACGACTATTTAAATTCCTACATAACATTTTTAAAATAAAACATACTAATTTTGTTCTAAAAAGAACATATTTTATTAAATAGGTAATATAAAACAAGAGTTATTCACTTTAAAATTCAAAATAATAAAGTACAAAAAGTGTCAACACAAAATATCACCTTCGTTTGATTACAGTTACAGTGTGTTCCGAACAAATGTTCTTCATAAAAACGCTTTATAATGCATTTATACACATTAAATAAAACATATTATTGTGTATTTCTTTAAGTTAACATTAATAGAAATCTTTAAATATTATTTCTACGCGTATATAATAAAATACGTCTAGTGGCTGTAATGCCAGTGTACTCGGCAAAGTGATTCTAAAAAAGGACACACCTACCGCCTAAATATTTCGTGTGGGTATCATGTGACCTCACGGGCTATGACGCGGATGACGTGCAACTGTAAGTAAATTAGATGAAGTATAAGTGTCTCGATGTCAACAGCGAAGATGATATGTCATAAGAGCTATGGATATATACAGTACGTTAAATTTTTGATTAGATGTTGCAACTACATAAAGCGCTAAAATCGGCAACAATACCTCGTACGAAGTAATGTAATTCTTCGATCCCCTCCGACACCTAGATAGAAAACGAGAAAAACATTTAGTAACACATGACAGCGCATGGGATATGCATCTCCGTCCGTCGATTTTTGTTTTGTTGGTTGAGTTAAAAATAAAAGCGTATTTCTTAAAAATGTAAAACAAACAATATACTCTTATTGAAAATAAAAAATAATTCCTAATAAAATAAAAAATAATTCCTAATAAAATAAAAAATAATTCTTTATGACCTACAGAAATAATTCAAATATTTGACATTCTACGGCTGAACAGTATCACAATCTGTTTGAAAGAGTTTCAGCTGTGACAGAATTGGAGACTTCTCTTATTTGGTTTTTTAATTCATCCAAATTTTGGGCTTCAGCCTCATGATGATGCTTTTTAAATGTGCCAAAAAAAAGTCCATATGTGTAAGATCTGGAGATCGCGCAGGCCACTTAATATTATCTTAACGGAAGATTTATCAGTAAATACAATGTTTTTAATAAAATTTGGTTCATTATTACAACCTTATTAGTACCGTAAAACGGGGTGAATAGAAACAATTTTCAACTTTGGTTTAAAATTTTTTATATTTGTAGTTGTTCTAGATACACAATTTGTTGCCCAAACACAGGTCTGTTAGACCTATTTGTTTATAGTATTTAAATTTTATTTTATTTTAAAGAAAAAAAAATTAAAACATGGTGTTTCTATTCACCCCTCAAAGGGGGGTGAATAGAAACAGTACTTTAATTTTATGTTTGTTTCTATTGAAAGGAATCGGGGGTGAATAGAAGCAGTTAAATATGGTATTTTTAATTTATAAATGGATAAATACAAATTTATTTCTCAACATAATGATTTATTTAAGTAGGTAGCTATATAAACAAAAGAAATTACGAGTACATAACTCTAAGTAAACAAATCGTATTTAATAAGATTAAATAATGATTAATAAATTGTGAAATTAGACAGGTCATCTTCGAAAAATATCATGTCTTTAAATCGCGTACTTGAGGAAAATACTGGGGAGTATAGTTTTAGGATGACGTCGTTTCTGGAGACAAGTGATTCTTCTTCAGTTATGGTAAACTTATTAGTTTGTTGCACTCTTTTCAAAAATATTCCACCGAAACCGTCATCTTCAAGGAAAGCAACCTTGCATATATAACATCTGAAAGATGTTTTTTTTTTATCATAAACTTTGACTAACATGTAGTCATCTTCATTGATGACGAGGTTTTCGCCTGAGGCCTTGTCAGTACTTTCATCTAGATCAGGGGCATCTGAAGAGTCAGTTTTCTGCACTGAAAAGTCATCTTCATCTTCTGATGATAACTCCACACGCTTTCGGCTTTTATTTGGCTAAACCTGTTTGGAGAAACATGGGTTTTGGTCACTAGCAAGTGAAGTTTGGGGATTTAAGTTCTCATCGTCGTCAACAAAGTCCTCAACACTGATACTTTTGCCGGGTTTCACATTAACTTTGGTTCTATTTTTCCTTATCTTAGGAGTCTGATCTTCTCTAAGACTATGAAGGAGCTCTTTGAAACTATTGTTAAGAGCTTCGTGGTTCTTCTGAATGTTTTCGGGATTTTGGTTTTCCTCTTCATCAATAATTTGTGGAAGCATAGACAGCACTTTGTTCCTATTTAGAGGCGCTATACCGCACTTCTTAAAACCGGCGATCACATTTTATTTCTTCAATGAATCACACAACTTTTTCAATAACATTGGAAATTCATCCTTAGGAACAGTTGCTTCCGCTCTTCTTGGGCCCTTTTTCCACTCTTCGAGAATCTGTCGCCATGTTGCTTTCAATGGCCGAAAAAATGCCACGTCCAGAGATTGTGTCAGATGGGTGGAGTTAGCTGGGAGAAAAATAAAATTGATAGCATTGTCTTTACACAACTTCACAGATTCAACTGATAAATGGGAAGACAAATTGTCCCCAATCAGAAATTTTCGACCCGTTTGTTTTTTCAGGTATGGAAGAGCAACTGTCAGTACCCAACCTTCGAAGCAGAAGGAATCAAACCAGCCAGACTTTGTTCGGTTGTACCTGGCGTTTTTTGGCCCAGCTTCTGTCCAGCTTTGGTACAAGTGCAATGCCTTATAGACTACGTAAGGGGGTAAAATAGTGCCATCAGCAGCGGCTGCAAACATCACAGACGTAGATGCCTTTGATGAGTTTATGATCCTTTCTGGATATTTTGTCCCTCTACGTGTAATGACCTTTCGTTTACCAGGGTCATCACTTAGGTTCGTCTCATGATAGTTAACAATATTAGATAAGGGCACATCCTTTAATTCATTTGTCAGTTCATCAAAATAGTTGTTAATTGTTTCTGGTGTCACACCAGCTCTCGATCGTTTAATATTCTGACACATTCTCACGGCCAGTTGATCCTTATGACGTTTTAAAAATGATTCAACAAAGTCACGGCTAGGAAGGTTATCTTTAAACCTCTTAACTTCTTTCCCTCTTCGGTCTAAGAAATCTTTTATAAGGAGTCGTAGAGTTGAAGTGTCAATAGGATAGCCCCATTCGCCACATATCTTCAGCCTTTCAACAAACAGTTGTTCTTCTTCGAGACATAAAGCTGTCTGACCACCATGTTTCTTCACATTGAGACCTCTTTTCAAGTGCCGATATATAATACTATAATGCAAACCATGTTTCTCAGCAGACTTCCGAAGGCTTAGTCCCTTCTGTATGTCAGAAAGTGCATTTTCGATTATTTTAGGATCGCGCATTTTGTAGCCCCTCCAACCATCGGTTTGTACTTTCTTGGCATTTTACAGGGCCCTGAAACAAAACAGCTATGCCATTTAAGTATCTAACATAAATATATAACACACAATATGTATTTTATCTAGTATAAATGTGATTTAGTATTACAATTTTCTTGTGGGGTGAATAGAAACAGTAAAAATTATGTGTTTCTATTCACCCCATAAATTTTGAAAACATAACCTAAAAAATATAAATAGTTTTTGAAATAGTATCGTTAAAGTTAAAGCTTAAAGTAAGCCGTAATCTTTTGTATGGATAATTAAGCTATGTTTTGTGCAGCTATTTACTTTTAAGAACACTACGTATTCTGACTTACCTGGAAAGTGAATTAAAAACACAAGAATCGCTTGGTAAATGTCAACAAGACAAACAAACGGGAACCAGTGCTGCCAACCAAACAAAACATTATTTTCCTTTTAGCCTAAATTGTAGCAACATAAAAAAAATAATGGTTGCCACTATTTATCCATAGTTATGTACGAAATAAATTACATAATATAAATAAAGTTTTGTTTCTATTCACCCCACTGTTTCTATTCACCCCGTTTTACGGTACCTTCGTTATTAGAGTGTCACAAAACTCCATTCTTCGCTTGTAGTCGTTTAGATAAAGCTGCTGAATTTTCGAATATTTAAAATTCTTGTAATCGTGCTTTTTCCATACTTTTGTTACAGTAACATTGCTAATATCTAACTACGCTTTTACTTGAACGTGTTTCTGTGAATCTACCTTGATTGTTGCACAAATTTGTATATGCTGGTATTCTCTTTCCTCAACTTTTTTGGTGACACTTCTTGAGCGTGACATTTTCTGCAATTTTTGAGGCAGTAACAACTCTTTTTTAACAATATTATGAATTGACTGTACGCAAAAAATTGGTTTCTCCTTAAAAAACACAGAAAATAAATCTACACACTGTTATCCAGAATTACCACCAAACCATTTTATTCTTTGAACCTTTTCTGCGGGCGTATAAACAGACATGTTGTTTACAAGAATAAATTCTAAAAAAAATAGATCTCAAGAGTGTGCTCTCAAATTTTAAAATCAAAGTTTTTGGCATCAAAAAAGTTGATATTTTGTGAAAGACGAAATATCAACTGATGATAAAAATAGTCAAAACCCTCCTCGATCCAATACTATAATAAAAGCCCGATTACAGTTTCTGTTCTTCTAGAGATTTGTAAAAAAATATTTCGTTTTTTTTGTACTCGATACATTGACTGAGTCTGCTCATTAAGCAGAAGTTGTTTCCGAATGAAGTAAGCTGACGAACACGACCTAAATAATTATCTATTGGTGAAAATTGCGCCCATTCTCTCCATATTGCAAAATTTTTAAAAAATGAAATCTTTTTCGATACATTATCATTCGTTTTACCAAGAGTACGGATAGCCTTAGAGAAATCCAATAACTGAAGAAGTATTTCCTCTTGTAGGGTTTTTTCAAATAAACAGTTAACTGCTGGATCTGTTTGGTACTGTTACTGTAATCAAAATACTTAAAGCGAAATATTAAACCTTATCATATAGTCCCACGAGAAATTTCTTTCACTACATCGAATCTGTTTTATACTTTATTAATACTTACGTTAAAAATATTACGTTTTGAATTTTCGAGCCGTTTTATATTTTTCCGATCTCGCCAACCTTTATAATCTCTCCGTTTTTCTCCGACTAACCAAATTCAAAAGTTTTTTGGTGAATTTCAAGCGAATTAAAATTTCCTAATTATACTACACACCTATAATAAATCACATATAAATCTTCCAAAAACCATTTAAAAAATTAACGAATCAAGGCTTTTAATCCTATTTAAAATAATACAAAAATTCTCTATTCTCACCAACAACCACTCTCTAACAATATTGTAAGCACTTTGGGTTTTTTTTAGCTTTGGACAAGCGTTTTTTTATACAAATTTTTGTATTTCACGCTTTTGGTACAATCTTCAGTTTTTAAAATTAAATACGCTTTAACAGTTCACGGGAATGCAAACATTGGCCTACAGCATTAAAACGTTTTTAAATGAACACGTTAACTGCCGTGTGAAGCAAGTGTGCATCTCATACACTGAACCTACTGACCCCACGAGTAACAGCGCTGCATATTACACCCGCCTTAGTGTATTTTACGCTGCGTGATGTACTTTACAATAGCCATTCATTTATATGGAATAGATTTTGTCAGTGGCATGCTGAACTCTTTTATATCTTTAAACTGCATTTTTAGGATATAAGTGTCTAGCAATATACCAATATATAAGATATCGATTCGACCGTTACTTGATGGAAATTCGTTTTATATAACAATAAACACAAATAGCAGTAAACAACGAATAAACAATAAATAAAATTTTAATTCATAAACTACATAAGAAAACCCTGTAATTAGTACTTTCACCACCAGAGAAAAAACCCACTACTTTCTACTCGATTACGTATACACAAGATACAAGATATCAAAAAAAAAAATAGAAAAACACATAAAATAGAAAGGAATAACATCTTTTAGAACAAACAACTTTAGAAAATCTATTAAAAACAAAAAGAGCCAAAACAAAAAGCACTTATACAGTGGTGCATTGAAACTTAAATTTGCCGACTGCCCAAAAACTTACATCGGTCAAACTGGTAAAACTTTTACAAACAAATAGCAGAACATAAAAGGGCTTTCAATAATAGAAAAATAGATTTTACGTACACACTTCACCTTCTAGACCAGAAACATTCTTTTACAGACAAATTTTAAATTCTTCACATTCGAAATTAAGGCATTAAGCTATTTTTATTATAATCTATGGAAATCAACAAATTGAAAAATACAGATACAATTCGGAATGACAACTTGAGACAACCAGTTCTCCCCTCCTTAACCTATTCAATTATTCAGTTAAAGACTAAAGTGTAAAAACATACCAAAAATAGATCACTAAAGCTCGCAAAAGCACGTAATACAATAGAATTTATTGCACTGACTGCATCTAAAACTAAAAAATTTAATTTTAGTCTGTACAAACTTTATACCATCGTCTGCTGAATTTTGTCCGTAACATGTGACATAGCCTCGTCTGCTTGAACTTTGCATTTCCACTAGAGAAATCTACAGATTGACAAATTAACTTTTCATTGAAATTTGCGCGTGTGTGCAAACATTTTACTGTTGGTTACTTTTTGGTGAATTATATGGGCGTTGACAATAGCTGAACCCAGAGGAAGCTCAATTATAATTTTACAATCCCCATTCACTGATTTTCGTAATTCTGTACTTTATGTAGTTGGATATACCTATAATTCTCATCTCTTATTACAACAGAAATTGTCTTTTTTATTCTCTCCCTAACTATTTCTTCCCTTTAATTAACGGGTACCATGTACCATAGGCATAGGCATACCTACTGCTGGTACCATGGGTACCATGGGTACCAGCAGTAGGTATGCTTTGTACTCATTATAAGCAATTCGAGTTTTTCCTTCCACTTAGTTACTAATATACATGTGTTAATATCCACCCCAAATACACCTTTTTCTTAAATATTGTATTTTTGCTCACCAAATTTGTATTTTTGCTCAGCAAACTATATTTAGCTACTTTGGTAATCTTTGCCATATCATCCCACAAGAATAGTCACAAAATATCTTTACTTCTAGCTTTTGTACCATGACTACTATATTCAACTTTTGATATGATTATCGATTGGTTTAATACCAGAGTTTTGAACACTGAATATTTTTCAAGTTGTTTGATTCAACTGTTATTTTACTATGAATTGTGGCGTTTAACGTGTTAAAACGTTTATTTTTGTCAGATCATTGATTCGCCGATAATTACAAAGAATTTTGTATTGGCTAGTATTCGACGTGTGTGATCAATAATCGTGGTTAATGATCCTTGTTTTGTTTTTAATATAAATAATACAATAGTGTTAAACAATTACACAGATAATTGACTCCGTGTTGAATACATTTCATAATTTATTGTATAATGTTTGTTTTGGGATTAAACCAGAATAAACCCAAAATAAACATTATACAAGTTTATGCTCCAACTGCGTACAAACCAGAGAGATATTCAAACTTTCTACAAAGACAATATTTTAAAATCCATTACAACCCAGGATTTTATAATTATTATAATAGGAGATTTTAACGCAAAGTTTGAGGAAGAGAACGTAGAAGAATGTACAGAAGGACAAGGTCTGAAAAACAGAAACGAAAGGAGCGATACGCTTATCGAATTTCGATGAAACAATAAATTTGTTATAGCGAACACATTGTTTAAAGTGACAAAGAAAAAAGTATACACGTGGACGTGATCAGCAGATCAAGAGAGAATTGTGAGGAACCAAATCGACTATGTAATAGTTAGACAAAAATACAGAAACGAGTGCCGACATATATATGATGAAATTGTAACGAAAATATTTTGCCTACCTCAGGGTACGAACATAGGGTAAAAAATTGGGGACTGAAACTATGGGGGCGAAGATAGGACAAGCAAAATAAACGCTACTATGCGAACGGTACTCAGGGGGTTGTTGGAGAGCTGGGGTTGTGGATAAGTTGAAATGAATGGGTTGGATTGGGGTATCTACACAATAAATGAAATAAAGGGGTCCTTACACAAATCTCCTGGACACTTGGCAAATAGGGACAACAAGAAAAAGAACTTCTAGCTATTTGAAAGGAAAGGACGCCGCTTCGAAGAATCCTAAACTTGCCGGATTTAGGAAAAATATCCCTAAAATAAAAACACATAAAAGGGTTAGGAGATTATTCTAAAATAAAGCAAACAAAGTAGTTCAGAGAAATGGAATAAACATTTATTTCTGTCCCAAACAAACAGTTATCAAACATATAAGTGGCATAAAAAATATATTATATAAATAGTTGCCAAATACAGAATAAAAAAAAACTTACATGTGTCCGTTTACAAACTCCGTTTACAAATAGATTGGAGATACTACAAAACTTACAAATGTTATCGCACAGAGATTAACCTTTTTTTAAACAAACAAAACAAATGAATATCGAAAAGAACAAAGCTAGCTGTCATATGTTAACATTACATAAAAAAAACAATTAAAATGACAGCTGTTAAAACATAAAATTTACAATTTATTATTTATTACAAATCCTTTAAATTTTAATGAAAGCAATTATTGTTTTAGCAAAAAAATGTCTGTCTTTACTTTAAAATTAAAATGTTAATTGTTACCTGATTTCACTGTTTAGCACTTAACTTTCAAAAAAAACTTGTTAACATCTATGGGACTGGAGCTGCAAAGGACATAACTCTCAACTTGAATAAAAATAAACCATTTCCATACGTAGGCAGGAACGATTGGAACAGAAACTTGATGGAGGAAATCAAGCTGTCGACGGGGACATTCTATATAAACATTTTCCAAATTTCATCAGTGCCGGTGTACTGCACAAATCTTATGGGTGATTACTCTGATCTAAACTGCCACATTGCATAGAGTATCATCACCTTAACCGGTCTTAAGATGTTACACAAAAAAAATTGAATCGACTCGCGATTCAAAATCTCTTCTGTCTGCTCTGCTTGGGGCTTAAATGTCGACTCCTCGATGCCTTACATTTTACAAATTTCAACGCAAAATAAATTTCCCTTTACGTCTCACAGCTGGTTTTTGCCTACAAACTTAAAACAAACAATCTACCCTTTTTTGACCGCGGTCTTAGCAACGAACCGACAAAAAACTTCTTGAGTATTTACTTTTAAATTGGTTAACTGGAAATTTTTTACCTCACAATACATACAGAGAATAGGGGAATATTAATGTAAACAAAGACAAAAAAATATTCTCAGTTAATACGTCTTAGAAAAACCGTATACCTGACTTGCAATATTATATTAGGGGACTCGAAACAACTTTTAAATATTCCAGTTTATTGCGTTTTAACGACAAAAGACAAAAACAGCTGAATACCAAAACTTAATATTTAGAATCTCAATTAAAAATGCCATAATATATTGATCGTTTTAAAATTCATTTGCAAACAGAAAAACGAAAATATTCCACCAAATTTAAAACGCTACAAAATGACAAGCCAGTAGTAACTTAGTACCAAAAGTAGGCCCACATTAAAATAATGATACAAAGAACAGATGCACACATTGATATTGATAAGAAAACGTTTGACAGATGAAATCAATAATCGATTAATGAAGATTAATCGTCACAAAAGAACAAATTCTCTTCTGCAAATATTCTTCTGAAGCTATTTTCTTGTGGCATCTTAAATGCAATTACTATTTTTATTGGGAATAAGCCACAATTTAAGTTTAAAATAAGTTCATTTTGACGTTTCGACTTCAACTACGAAAATCGTTCTTAAAATACAAAACATTTTTAAATTAAACAGATTTTCTTTTTTGTTACTTAGTGAAAAATGCTTCAAATAATTTAATTTTATCTGAGTCATTCAGATTGACAGACATATAATAAAGATTTTAAAGTAGACGGCTTTAGATGATATTGCCAATATTGCTGAGTTGCGTTCCTCGGACGATTTTATTGTAAGATAGTTCTAAAGATAGAATATCTAAATTTCGATATTATCGAATTTCTGCATTTTATAAAGAGTATATAAATCATAGTTTTTACATAAAATAGGGTTGTTGTTATTATTTTTATTATTATTAAGAAATAAAACAAACGACTTAACTCAACAATATATTAAAGCAAGAATTGTAACCAAATTAAAAGATAACTGGGCACTATCAGAAGCATCAAAACATTTTAACATAAGCAGGACCACAGTTTTTCTATTAATAAAAAATGGAGGTAACAAGAGACTCTCGAAAGACAGCGAGGGTCTGGAAGACCTAAATTATACTAAATTTAGGTATGTAAAAATAAAATTAATATTTTATAATATTTCCATCAGCATTGACAACAGCTTGTAGTCTTCGGTCAATCTTTGTAAAAAGAACCATGAAATTGTCTTCTTCATAGAGCTCTTCCCAAACCTGTTGTAGACCGTGCCACAGCTCTTCAGTATTTTGAGGTATAAAATTACCAAGATACAACCGTTTTATAATAACCGGGTTTAAATATGGACTGTAGATGGGCCATGGTAAGATTTTGTTGTTGTTATTCTGGAGCCACTGGTTTATTATATCTGCAGTGTGAACAGGACAATTATCTTAGAGGATTGTCTGGATACAACTGTTCTATACTGAGAAACATGATCTTTTTTAAAATATTTAGATAAGTTTGCCCAACAAACCTGTCATCAATACGCCATACCATTCCCATTCATCTTGATGAAATCGATCCCCATACATTGGCGCTAAAATGACCAGCTGCTCGATATTTATCAACCTATAGAGGAATGAATCTATTATTATCTGGTATATACACCCAAATTTGCCCTTTTTAGAAGATTAAAAAATTTTCTTATAGGTAAATTTTACCCTGTCCAAAAAATCTTGATTTTGTAGCTGATGGTTTAAAGCAAATAAGTCTTGATTGCTTCTGTTGTGGTGTAAAAGGTTGTTTTTTGCTGCAGTTCGGTACCTAAGACAAGATGCTTTGATTCTGCACCAAGTAGTTGCCTTTCTTCACGAAAACCGTGACAATATTCTTGCAGTTTTCGTATCTTCAAAAGAATTCTCTTCAAATCTCTCCAAAAGCGTACGTTCTTCATGAGCAGTAGATATTTTTGATCTTCCAGAACCGTGCTTTCTTTCGAGAGTTTCTTGTTCTCTTCATCTTTTAATAAAACTGTAAAAACTGATGTTCTGCTTACGTTAAAATGGTTCGTTTTTTTCGATTCCAACCATCTTCTAATTTCGTTACAATTCTTGCTTTTAGTTCTTTTTAGTATGTGGAGCCATTTTTTGAGGTTGAACAGAATAATTTATCTGATAAATTTTAAGATTTGGCAGTGACAGTGACAGTATGTTAATGATAAGTACCTATTTATCCAATAAAATACACTGCTCAATTTTCTACAAAACGCGCTTTAAGAGTCGTATCAGTATTTTTAGAAACCAGCTGTATATTAATGATTCTTCTAAGGTTTCTCCATAACACTAAAGTATTATATAAGGTTAGCTCAAACATCGTCAACTCCAAAAAGTTTAATAATTCTTCATTTAGCAATTCATCTGTAAAATTGTCTTCATATTGATCTTTCGCTAGGTTATAGAAAGCTACTGTAGATTAGAACGGTTAAATCTTTTTAACTTTACAGCCACTTCTGTGGGATAAAATAACATCTTAACTTTTTCTTTCATACATAAACAGTTCTGTTACATATCTGGTTTTAATATGGAATTTATTATCGAAATTTTCTTTATGGATACTGTAAAAATATATAAATTATTTGTTTCCTATTTCCATTACTAGAGCAATATACTTTCGTACTTTTTATACTTTTTATTGTGTTTTGTTTTATAATAAATATTAATAATATAATAAATTACTTTAATAATAATGATATAATAAAAAAAACACTTTAGAAACACAACTCAAAATAACAGAAAGAAGACAGTTACAAAGTGAAAGGGACAAACATTTCGGGCACTCAATAAAGACATATCGAAAACTGTGAGAAGAGATATTAGGAAATTTAAACATGAAAAAATCGTACAGACTATAGAGCAAAACAAGTGCATGAAGGTAATGAGTAGAAATGAAATTTTCGAGCTTAGGAATAAAGAGGGTGAAGTAACAACAGACAGACAAAAAATACTTGAAATAGTCGAAAAATTCTACACTATATTATACACAAACCAAATTAACAATAACGTAAATGAAGACGGTAGACAAAAGGTTCAAAACCAGGGATCTGAGGACATTCTAGAAATTACTCAAGATGAGATACAATATGCACTCAAAAAAATGAAAAACAACAAAGCGCCAGGAGATGATCGAATAGTTACAGAAGCTATAAAACTTGGCGGAACTTCTCTTCTGAAAAAAATACGAGACCTCTTCAATCTCTGCTTGTATAGTCAAAAAATTCCTATAGCTTGAAATAACTCAATTACAATTCTTCTGCATAAAAAGGGTGACAATATGAACCTAGAGAATTACAGGCCAATTTCTCTACTCAAACATTTATACAAACTGTACACCAGAATAATAACCAATCGATTGAAAGCAAAATTTGAGCTATATCAGCCAAGAGAACAGGCTGATTTTCGCCCCAACTATGGTACAAATGACCATTATGCAATTTATAGTGCATAAAAGTCTTGATTGAATAATCAATTGAATACAATAGACCTCTAGTTCTAACATTTATAGACTTCCATAAAGCATTTGATACTATCGAACTACCCGCACTTCTAAAGGCATTGGAAGAGTGTCGAATTGATCATAGGTACACCAATATTATAGAAAATATACACAGAAATGCTACAACAATTATAAATCTGCACGGTACTACCAATAAGATACATATCAGGAGAGGTATTCGACAGGGAGATACTATGTCGCCAAAGTTGTTCATTACTGTACTTGAACATGCTTTGAAGTCACTGGTATGGGAAAGTAAAGGAATAGATATTGATGGTGAGATGCTTAGTCATCTACGATTCGCAGATGATATTGTTCTGCTTTCAGATGACCTAAAGGCTACCATTGATATGTTGAATGAACTCAGCGATGCAGCACGTAAAGTAGGTCTAAATATTAACCACCAAAAAAAAATGATGACTAATTTAGTTTCGGGCCATCCTTTAAGGATAGAAGACGTCGAAATTTAAATTGTTGACAGCTACATTGCTACCTTGGACATACGGTAAAAATTAGCAGAGATAATCAAACTGCTGAGCAGCTTAGAAGAATAACACTGGAATGGGCAGTACTGCGTGATATTTTTAAAGGTGATATACCTATTAGCTTAAAAACAAGAGCGTTTAATCAGTGTGTCTTGCCTGTCGTTACATACGGCGCAGAGACACTTACCCTAACAAGGACATCTACACGAAAACTACAAGTGACGTAACGTAGACTGGAAAGATCATTTTTAGGCATAACGTTGCGAGATAGAAGACATTATAAAACACATAGCCAAAATTAAATGGAGGTGGGCACGACACGTCGCTCGAATGAAGGATAATAGGTGGGTCAAAAAAAATCTTGGAGTTGAGACCGAGAGCGGATAGACGAAACCCGGGAAGACCACCCACAAGATGGACTGACGACATAAAGAGGATTTGTACCAACTGGATTGCAGCAGCGCAAGATATATTTGAATGGAGGTTTTTCGAGGAATCCTATGTTCAGCAGTGGACGACTATGGGATGATGATGATGATGATAAGATACTTTTTATACTTTTTTTTGTACAGTAGATTAGACCATTGACTCTCGAGTGTCTAGTGATAATCCAAAACAGCCAAAAATTCGTGAAATAGAGTATAGGTAACTACATCTAGTTTTACTGTTAAAAATAAAATATTCAATGCGGAAATCGACTTCATTTACAATCCTAGTAGCCGTCATCTACGGCTCGTTTTTAAAGGATTTCAGTTTAAATTAAATAGGGGTAATGTATATTGTTTAATATTGTCCCTTGATCTGTTTATCTAGTATATCTAGTAAATACTCTACTAAGAAATACTCTATATATAACATCTAAATACCCACTACGATGTAAAATCAAAATTGATGGGAAAATAATAAAACAGGAAGCAAGGTTTAGACATCTGGGAATAGATATAACTAATTACGGAGATGTTGAAAAAGAAGTACGACAACAAAGCTTAAAAGCAAGTAAAGCAACTGGATCTCTTAATGACACAATCTGGAAGAACAAACACATAAGACAAGATACAAAAACAAGAATCTATAAAGCAGCAATTAGACCTATATTAACATACACGGCGGAGACAAAAACTAAGACATCTAAAGGAAGACGACTACGAGAAACAACAGAGATGAAAATACTTTGACGAATATCAGGGAAAAGTCTGTTGGATAGGGAGAAAAGCGAACACATAAGAAGAGCATGCAATATAGAAGACATAAATGGATGGGTGACAAAACGGAAACAGGAGTGGAATAAGTGGAAGAAAAAGATGGTGCAATATTTTAAACAATTTAGAGAGCTAATATTGAAGAAGAAACAGGGTTTAAAGCCTACATACAAGAAGAAAGAAGAAATACTCTGTATCTGATATGGAAGATTTTCTAGACACATTCTGAGTATGTGCCTCAATAAATTTCTTACCTATCGATTTATGTTTATATAAACATTTATTAATTATTTTTAAGTTTTCGTAGAATTTTTACATAACCGGTAACATATGATCTACACCTGGTACACATACAGATGACATACTATATAGTTCCCGTTTCTATTAATAAAGATACATCAGTATATTCAATGTTCACCAATCTATTTGATTGGTAATTTGATGAGTGAACAATCACACAACGACCATCATGGGAGATATTTTGTAATTATGGAAGAGAGAAATTTGTAATGGATGTGAATATTTCATATGCCATTTACATAAATTATTTATTAAACGTCATTAACAACGTTTTGTCAATATTCAGATAATTTTAATATTTACTATTAGTTGCAATACGCTTATATAGGTAGGTTAACAAGACTATAATATTAACGTATAAATACCCCGTTGCAAATAAACAACATATTTTCAAATAAATTGTTTATATGATACTTCTTTTCTAGCTCGAGAGTTTTTTTAAATATGCATTACTTTAAATTTTATTTAATTTGTCTTTTTCTACATCAACTTTTAGCGGGTAGACGCATTTTTACTTGAGGAAAGCGACCCTGCTCGTGCTTTGCTCGCAATTTCTTACTGAAAAATCACGTCTCTTTCCATTGTTCTTTTAAAATCTAGTTATCTATTCCTCCGTGGTGAAGGTCAGTAACAATCATCATTACCCGCTTAAGGCACAGAGGGAATAATCCTGTATTGGCTTAAAACTGGACTACCACAAGCATTACTGAATCAGTTTGAATGGTTGTAGTAATACGATTGGAAAGGCAACGGAAAACTACACCATCATCCCTATCAATTTAAAAATTCATTCTTTATAGCTGAAACTCAGACCACAGATCCTCCTGTGTCGGCATCAAGTAAAATCGCTGCAAAACAAGCAATATCACGTTAACATCAAGAGGTACTGTAAAAATATCACAAATAAACAAAAATATAAGAAAATGGAAAGTAAACAGCATGCATGAAGTAGGAAAATCCATTACATCGTCTGGAAAATGAAAAGACGTGATACTGATATCCGATTAAGCAGTACATAAAACGATTACAAAATATATTTCTCTGGAAGTAATGATTTCCAATACATATATGGCGTAGCTGTTTACCTCAAATAGAAAATATCAAACTACTGTATCAATTTCATACCTTATCACTGAACAAGCAATTTTACTCCAATTAAAGTTAAAGACATGAACCTCCTGGAGCAAGGAACGACAGGGGAGAGAGAATGACAGAATTATGCCAACAACACAACATGGTAGCGACAAATACATGGTTTAAATTACACCCTCGCAGATTGTACACTTGGACTTCACCACAACACAACGAAAACAGAGTAATCCGTAACCAAATAGATTACATATTGGTCAACAAAAGATATCACAATGCAATCATCAGTGCAAAAACATATCCTGGAACTGACATCAATTCCGATCATAATCCTGTTGTTGCAAAAGTTCGCGCAAGATGGAAACTAATAAAGAAACAAAAACCTCAACACCAACTATTAGACATCCAATTATTGAAAAACGACACCATACATCAGACAGTAAATAAAGAATTAAACAAAAATTTAGGAAATATCGACCACAATAGAATTAGCTAGTACGATGACATAAACGTTCTGTGGAAAACTATTAAAGAACAAATGAACAATGTAACGGAAAAACATCTAAAAGTACCACCTAGAAATAACAAACAGGAATGGATGACAGAAGAGATTTTACAATTAATGAACAAACGAAGAGAATCTAAAGGAAAAAATGACAAGGACGGATAATACAAAAGACTAAATAGAATAATTCGAAAAAAAAATAACCGAAGCAAAAGAGAAATGGCTGGAAACAAAATGCGTGGAAATAGAAGAACTACAACAAAGGCACGATTTTTTTAATTTACATAAAAAGGTAAAAGAGTTTACATCGACTACCAAGAGAACGACTTTTCACACCATGCTGAACACGGATGGCAAACTGTTAGAATCAACGGAAGATAAACTGAAAAAATGGGAAAACTATATTAAAATTCTTTTTCACGACATACGAGAAGAACCAAGATTGGAAAATAACAACGAAGGGCCAACAATTCTGAAATCTGAAATCATAAATGCAATTAATCATCTTAAAATAAATAAAAGCCCAGGTCCAGATGGAATATACCCAGAAACGTTAAAATTAATCAGCGAAGAAAATATAGAAATATTTGTCCTTTTATTCAATCGCATTTATGATACAGGTAAAATACCCCAAGATTGGCTGGAGTCAATATTCATCCCACTACCAAAAAAGCCAAACCCACAACACTGCAATGAGTTCCGTCTGATAAGCCTTATGAGCCATGCAGTAAAAGTCCTACTAAAAATCGTACATAATCGTATCTATAGAAAGTGCGAAACAATCATCGGAGACGATCAGTTTGGATTCAGAGATTCAAAAGACATCAAATTCTTAAAAAACTTGTACTGGAACCAAAACGCCAGAGTTAGGATCGAAGGTTCCGCATCCGCAGAAGTAGAAATTAGGAGGGGAGTTAGACAAGGATGTGTTCTTTCGCCTCTGCTGTTTAATCTTTACTTCGAGTTTTTATTTAAAGAAGCATTGGAGGATTCCAAGGATGGAGTCAAGGTGAATGGCGTAAATATCAACAGTATCAGATACGCCGATGATACAGTGTTAATTGCGGATTCCGACTTAGCTCTACAACGACTCATCGACAAGACCAACTCGACCTGTGAGCAATTTGGTATGAAAATAAACATTAAAAAAAAACCAAAATGATGTCAATCCGAAAAAACCAAAACGTACATCAACCTTGCACAATAAATGGGCACATTTTAGAACAGGTCAATAGATTTAAGTACCTGGGATATTGAAACGATAGCAGCCTAAATCCTGATCTAGAAATAAGATCGAGAATAGAACAGGCCAGAAAATCTTTCGAAAAAATAAAAAAACTGCTTTGTGATTCTCGAATAAAACTCGAAATTCGACTACGTTTATCAAAATGCTACGTCTGGTCGACTCTTCTATATGCAGTTGAAACGTGGACCCTTAAAACATCAACCGTAAATAAATTGGAGGCCTTTGAAATGTGGATCTACCGGAGAATACTTAAAATTTCATGGACATCGCATACCTCAAACGAAGAAGTGCTGCATAGAATAGACAAGGAAAGAGAACTTTTTAACACAGTAAAAGTTAGAAAAACATCATACCTAGGCTACATACTGAGAAATAATAAGTACCAATATGCCTAACTTATAGTGAAAGGAAAAATCGAGGGAAAGAGAGGCCTAGGAAGGAAAAGACTATCGTGGCTCAGAAACATCCGACAATGGACAGGGCTAAATTTTGAACAGCTAATAAGAACAGCTGAAGATAGAGAAGAGTTTAAAATTGTAGTAGCCAATCTCCATTGAGGAGAGGGCACTTTAAGAAGAAGAACATGAACCTCCCAATAGACGATATAAGATTAGTGAAAGAGAAATTACACACTGATTGAATTCTTTTGATGGCATTTTTAGATCTGGCATATTACCACAAGTGTAGCTCACATTTGTATTTATAACCATCCCAAAGAAACTAATTAGATTTGGTCATCCGTCCTAGTTCATTTGGTATTCCGTAATCAAATGCTATTTTTCTATTTTTTATTTTTTAATACTTTCTCTATCTCTCTCGTCTCAATATGCAGTTCTTCGTTTTTGCCCAACAACCTTTTTAGTGTTAAGCACATTTTATATATTTATAGTATATTCTTCTCGGGTTTAGAGAGAATCTAGTAAAATTATTTCATGTATTAGTGACCTTATATCTCTACTAAGCAGAAACATTGACCCTTACCAGAAAAGTAATATAAAATAAAAGTGGCACAGAGAGCGATGGAGAGGTCAATGCTGAATATATCCCTCAGAGACAGAGTATCAAATACAATAATTAGGAGAAAAACTGGTGTTACTGACGCAGTAGCACCAATGTTGTTAACACAAAGTTAACTTTGTTTTAAATGACATACGCAAAATAAATACATCAACCTACATATTATTTTTTCTTTTTGGTTAACGTTTTATCGGAACTTCTGAAAGCGCCAAGTCTATGTTGCAAAGCCGGAGCAATAATACCGGTAGAGCAATAATCTACCGGAACAATACTGCAAAAATTACTATTACCTCAACCGTTATGTTTTTAATTAGACGTGTAAAATTGCAAATAACATTAACAATAAATAACCAAGGTTTAATTTCAACACTAAACACTTGAAACCTTACTTATTCTCCACATCTGCGGCATCCATTAAAGTTAACCTTCTCGCATGACATAATTTATATTCTTGACATAATTAGGTGTAAATTACCTTGAAGCAACACCTACCTCATTAAATGTATACCAGTAGCTTTCCGGTGGATTTATTCTAACCAGTTACGTGAAAAACACGTCGGCTCTTTTATAATAATGAATAACCAACCCTAGCTGAATACAAGCGTGTTTGGAATTTTAGTTACCGAATATTTGTTATAGCTAGGGAGCACTTTAAAGTTTTCTAACACAAACCACATACAGAAGAATTGACAAAATATGAAAAACAAAAAAAATACACAATCTTTTGCCTTCTAAAATATGATTCGGTCTCCTTCAGCTTGAGGGACAATTATGGTACTAACAATATTCTTATTTTATTTATTTATTTACTATTCAAGAAAAGTTATATATATATATATATATATATATATATATATATATATATATATATATATATATATATATATATTGTCATACTTCTTCTTTCCCAACCAAAGAAAAATAAATAAAAAGATCCATCGGAATAAAATTTTAAGATAAACAAATTGTATATAGTAATTTAAGATAATATTTAGGGTAGATAAGAATAGAAACGACCTTTTCCGTTTCCAACAAAATTATCAAGAAACCCCTTTGTGTAGAATTAGAAGACATTTTACCTGTAAGTTAATCTTGTCATTGTTTGTGTATTAAAAGACCATATTCTAATCTTTGGAAACAGGTATAGATTGTGTATTAACAGACTGAGGATAGAAAAATCAATTTTTATTTATTCTTTCTCTGAAACAGTAATTTGGTCTTCCCAAATGATACACAGAATTTTTAGAACAAACATTAACAGTAGTAAACAAGATTTGAGCTTTTGATTGGATAGTCGTTTTTGAATGGTAATGGGGTTAGAATGATTAGGAGAGTGGGAGAGGCAGTTGTAATTTGGCCATTGAAGGAAAGAGTCGTTTGTTAGAAGATAGGGTGTGGTTCGTGAGTTTGGATACCGGCATTGTGAAAGAAGTGAATAGTTTTGCAGAAGGAGATGACAAGTAGATTAAAAGAGATCCTTGTATCTACCGTGGGCATTTTGTGAAGTATATTTGAAAGTAGTTACGGCATCAAGTTGACAAAAGGAGGTCCTTGTGTCATAAATAAGTAGCTGAGTTTTTGGAGAAGTGAATCCGGTGTTTTTGTGTAGTCTGCAGGAGGTTTGCAGAGACGTTAGGAAGGAGCCGAAGTGCCAAAGAGGAGAGATCACATCGTTGAGGAGACTGGCCTTTTCTGGGTATGTGCCAACATACAATTCAATACGAAAAAAAAAAAGCTGTAAGTGTTTTGTACAATTGAAATTGGTATCTGTGAAGGATCTGTGTTGACATCATGGTCATTATCATTCAAATTTAAAGAATTGAGTTTTGTTTGACTAATCGAAAGTTACAGTTTTGTTGTTTTTTGTTTCAAGTAAAGAAAAGTTTAAGTAAAATTGGTTTTCACTTATTATAAATTTATGTAGATAAAATCTTATTATTATAAAAATTTCATTTATTTTCTTGTATGCTGATTGATAAGATAACGGCAGAATTTGATAATTGTTTTATTCTTTTTCATATAAAATAAAGAATGCTTAAATCTTTGTAATATACTATTTTCTTTTATTATTATCCTTCTTCTCTATCTCGATAAAGGACAACTAGAAAATCTTTGAATCCATCGAACACGGGTAATATAAGGAGTCTTATTTTACATTTGATTTGATTTAAGTTATAATTCTTTTATTGGCTCAATTAATTAAAATCACAGTCAAAATAAACAATCATAACAATATATATATATATATATATATATATATATATATATATATATATATATATATATTGTTATGATTGTTTATTTTGACTGTGATTTTAATTAATTGAGCCAATAAAAGAATTATAACTTAAATCAAATCAAATGTAAAATAAGACTCCTTATATTACCCGTGTTCGATGGATTCAAAGATTTTCTAGTTGTCCTTTATCGAGATAGATGATATATTTATATATATATGAAAGAATCACTATAGGAGCAATGGACCTTTTTGTGGCATTAGAGTTAGAAGACCCTGATGGTTTCCAGGGAAACACCTAACACTAACCACGGAGGAAGCTACAGCTAGCTGGGGAAAGGAATACAAACGCTAAAACGTTTAAAACAAATAGAAAAATATAATGCGAGTGAATAATAAAAGTAAAATGTAATTGCATGTTTCGCAAAGCAGAAAACCAAAAAAGATATATTGATGGAAGACAACCTTATATACGTATTTCTGATTATTGGTCGTCTCGAGTACGCTACAGCCAGGATGGGAAAAAAAGCATGTTAACTTGGGAAAAAATCGCTATGGGAGCAATGCAACTAATTTGTGGCATTAAATTTACAAGACCCTGATGGTTTCCAGGGCAACAACTAACACTAACTACATAAGAAGCTACAAGTACCTTGGGAAAGAAATGCCAAACGTTGAAATGTTTAAAACAAATGAAAAAGGATAATGCGAGTAAACAATAAAAGTAAAAAGTAATGGGATGTCTCGCAAAAGAGAAAACCAAAAAAAGTATGTTGATGGAAGGCAACCGTATATACGTATTTCTGACTATTGGTGGTCGTCTTCAGAACGGTGCAGCCAAGTTAGAAAAGGAACATGTTAATAGAGATAGAGCAATAATCTACCGGAACAATACTGCAAAAATTACTATTACCTCAACCGTTATGTTTTTAATTAGACGTGTAAAATTGCAAATAACATTAACAATAAATAACCAAGGTTTAATTTCAACACTAAACACTTGAAACCTTACTTATTCTCCACATCTGCGGCATCCATTAAAGTTAACCTTCTCGCATGACATAATTTATATTCTTGACATAATTAGGTGTAAATTACCTTGAAGCAACACCTACCTCATTAAATGTATACCAGTAGCTTTCCGGTGGATTTATTCTAACCAGTTACGTGAAAAACACGTCGGCTCTTTTATAATAATGAATAACCAACCCTAGCTGAATACAAGCGTGTTTGGAATTTTAGTTACCGAATATTTGTTATAGCTAGGGAGCACTTTAAAGTTTTCTAACACAAACCACATACAGAAGAATTGACAAAATATGAAAAACAAAAAAAATACACAATCTTTTGCCTTCTAAAATATGATTCGGTCTCCTTCAGCTTGAGGGACAATTATGGTACTAACAATATTCTTATTTTATTTATTTATTTACTATTCAAGAAAAGTTACACAACATAAATCAATTTAGATAGAATTTATAAGTGCACTCGTAAGTGAATGGGATGTTTTCGGTCAATTTGGAGATAAAAAAGACAAGAGTTGTGCTACTTTATCTATTTATTGAAGACGTTTCGCCCACTGTTCAATGAGCATCATTAGTTCATCTTTAAAAGATCTGAATCTTCTGGCGTTCTGTGTTTCTGTGTTTTTGCTGATGTATTTAGTAGATTAATTTTTGATGTTTCTTCACAATAATAACATTTTAATGCTACAGATCTTTTAAATATGAACTGATGATGCTCATTGAACAGTGGGCGAGTCTTCAATAAATAGATAAAGTAGCACAATTCTTGTGTTTTTTATCTCCAAATTGACCGAAAACATCCCATTCACTTACGAGTGCACTTTTTTTATATTAAATTAAACGGTCATATTCCTTAAAGATATATATATATATATATATATATATATATATATATATATATATATATAATATAAACTATAAACTAAAATTTTTTGGGTATTTGGGCTTCATTGAAGCCCAAATACCCAAAAGGGTATGAGGGTGTTTGAAGGTCCTCCCTTTGGGAGGACCTTCATTGAAATCAACGTTTCGGCAGGAAACCCTTGCCTTTGTAAAGATTCAAAACATAAAACAGGACACTGACATTAATAAATTACAGTTAATCCTTGCTTAAGTTAACATGTTCCTTTTCTAACTTGGCTGCACCGTTCTGAAGACGACCACCAATAGTCAGAAATACGTATATACGGTTGCCTTCCATCAACATACTTTTTTTGGTTTTCTCTTTTGCGAGACATCCCATTACTTTTTACTTTTATTGTTTACTCGCATTATCCTTTTTCATTTGTTTTAAACATTTCAACGTTTGGCATTTCTTTCCCAAGGTACTTGTAGCTTCTTATGTAGTTAGTGTTAGTTGTTGCCCTGGAAACCATCAGGGTCTTGTAAATTTAATGCCACAAATTAGTTGCATTGCTCCCATAGCGATTTTTTCCCAAGTTAACATGCTTTTTTTCCCATCCTGGCTGTAGCGTACTCGAGACGACCAATAATCAGAAATACGTATATAAGGTTGTCTTCCATCAATATATCTTTTTTGGTTTTCTGCTTTGCGAAACATGCAATTACATTTTACTTTTATTATTCACTCGCATTATATTTTTCTATTTGTTTTAAACGTTTTAGCGTTTGTATTCCTTTCCCCAGCTAGCTGTAGCTTCCTCCGTGGTTAGTGTTAGGTGTTTCCCTGGAAACCATCAGGGTCTTCTAACTCTAATGCCACAAAAAGGTCCATTGCTCCTATAGTGATTCTTTCATATATATATAAATATATCATCTATCTCGATAAAGGACAACTAGAAAATCTTTGAATCCATCGAACACGGGTAATATAAGGAGTCTTATTTTACATTTGATTTGATTTAAGTTATAATTCTTTTATTGGCTCAATTAATTAAAATCACAGTCAAAATAAACAATCATAACAATATATATATATATATATATATATATATATATATATATATATATATATATATATATATATATATATATATATATATATATATATTGTTATGATTGTTTATTTTGACTGTGATTTTAATTAATTGAGCCAATAAAAGAATTATAACTTAAATCAAATCAAATGTAAAATAAGACTCCTTATATTACCCGTGTTCGATGGATTCAAAGATTTTCTAGTTGTCCTTTATCGAGATAGAGAAGAAGGATAATAATAAAAGAAAATAGTATATTACAAAGATTTAAGCATTCTTTATTTTATATGAAAAAGAATAAAACAATTATCAAATTCTGCCGTTATCTTATCAATCAGCATACAAGAAAATAAATGAAATTTTTATAATAATAAGATTTTATCTACATAAATTTATAATAAGTGAAAACCAATTTTACTTAAACTTTTCTTTACTTGAAACAAAAAACAACAAAACTGTAACTTTCGATTAGTCAAACAAAACTCAATTCTTTAAATTTGAATGATAATGACCATGATGTCAACACAGATCCTTCACAGATACCAATTTCAATTGTACAAAACACTTACAGCTTTTTTTTTTCGTATTGAATTGTATGTTGGCACATACCCAGAAAAGGCCAGTCTCCTCAACGATGTGATCTCTCCTCTTTGGCACTTCGGCTCCTTCCTAACGTCTCTGCAAACCTCCTGCAGACTACACAAAAACACCGGATTCACTTCTCCAAAAACTCAGCTACTTATTTATGACACAAGGACCTCCTTTTGTCAACTTGATGCCGTAACTACTTTCAAATATACTTCACAAAATGCCCACGGTAGATACAAGGATCTCTTTTAATCTACTTGTCATCTCCTTCTGCAAAACTATTCACTTCTTTCACAATGCCGGTATCCAAACTCACGAACCACACCCTATCTTCTAACAAACGACTCTTTCCTTCAATGGCCAAATTACAACTGCCTCTCCCACTCTCCTAATCATTCTAACCCCATTACCATTCAAAAACGACTATCCAATCAAAAGCTCAAATCTTGTTTACTACTGTTAATGTTTGTTCTAAAAATTCTGTGTATCATTTGGGAAGACCAAATTACTGTTTCAGAGAAAGAATAAATAAAAATTGATTTTTCTATCCTCAGTCTGTTAATACACAATCTATACCTGTTTCCAAAGATTAGAATATGGTCTTTTAATACACAAACAATGACAAGATTAACTTACAGGTAAAATGTCTTCTAATTCTACACAAAGGGGTTTCTTGATAATTTTGTTGGAAACGGAAAAGGTCGTTTCTATTCTTATCTACCCTAAATATTATCTTAAATTACTATATACAATTTGTTTATCTTAAAATTTTATTCCGATGGATCTTTTTATTTATTTTTCTTTGGTTGGGAAAGAAGAAGTATGACAATATATATATATATATATATATATATATATATATATATATATATATATATATATATATATATATATATCTACATATATAATTGGAATGGAAATAAAAATGTGGTCGCCAACCTCCGTTAATGGGGACGGCATAGGAAGAAGAAGAAGATATAATTGGACGGCATATTTATAATTTTATTAACACTACCTAAAAACTTTTTAAAAATATTTTTTAATATGAAATGAATATTTTACGGATTTAATATTTTTTAATCTTTTTCTTCGCGAGCTCCCTAACTATATAAGCTGTTCTTGATGGAAAGCATGCGATTGGAATTTCGGTGGATGCGGCTGCAATTCTTGGTATCAATGGTATTTCTCTCTGGAAAAAAATACTAGTAATTAATTTTACAAATGTACAACACAAAAAAGGGAAAATTGTACAAAAAAAAGATTGCAATAAAATTGGGTATAAGAAAAATAAATCTTAGCAAAAAATAGCACGTGTTTTGTGTATTTTCAAAAATGTTACTTAAATTTTATAGAATTAGAAAAACAAAGCCCTTGATTTCGAAATGAAATGTAGTGCAGTCTTTGATACAGTTTTGTGAGAGATTAAATATAATGGAAGTCGCGAAGATTTCATGTGAGGGAGACCAGCATCGATAGAATATAATAACTTGGATGTTTGTTTGTAACTTTTTTTTTTTCATTACTATAAGTACTCAACGTAAATGTTCACATATTTTATATTTAACCATGGCTCTAATGCCGTACGATAATTATAATAAAACTAAATCTTCGATATAAGACGGAACTTGAAACTATTAGTATAGATATTCCATTCTATTTTTCCTTTTTTGCTGAAGTGTTAGTCGAAAATGTTTTGGACTATCTTTTAATATATTCACTTATTTCCCAATGATATAAAGTTTTGCCAGTTATTCCTGTTGTTCTACTTCTGTTTTTGGCCTTATACTGCAGTGTACGTCAAAATGTTGTTGTCTTATAAATTTAAGTTTCTTTGTATATCAAGATGTTTTTTTAGTTACTACTGCCATATTCTAGAGTTTTTTTTCTGTCAAAACAATGTAAGGAATGTTCTTCAATAGAAAGGTACCATTATCTGTATAACATATTTTTTTATATTCTTATCTTATTTATAGTATTATTAACGTAAAATAATATTTCACAAATTATATCCTTCAGCTGAATATTAATAAATGCTTTTCGTAGGTCTACAAAATACAGGAATACTGCTTTTTTACATTTGATAGAAAGATGTTTTTAAGAATTTTGTACACATGCATTATACATAATCTTTCAGTTATAAACTTTTGTGATATATGCTCAGGTAACATCTAAAAAACAAATGGATCTCCCTTACAGCACAAGTACCAACAACACCAAAACCAGGCATCACACGAAACCAAAGGCGATATGTGCGAACTGAAACAAATGGTGAAAGGACTTATTGAACAAATAAGTACGATGTTAAACCTTTTGACTACAGACAAATGACCAAGTTCCATTAGAATGACAACGGGCTAACCCAACGTGCCCAAGAGGTCAAAGCCTTCATAATCAACAATATCATTGCCATAATGCGGATTTCTGAAACCCACTTTACCAGCCGCAGTTATTTTAAATGTCCTAATTATGTAATATGGAGCACCAATGACAATGAGGATGACCAATTGACAGAGGCAGTCTCCATAGATAGAGGAGTGAGGCAAGGATGCATTCTGTCCCCGGTGTTATTTAATATATACTCTGAATATATCTTCGAGCAAGCGCTAGGCGAACTACAAGAAGGCGTATGTTTCAACGGGATACGTCTAAACAACATTAGATATGCCGACGACGCAGTAGTTTTTGCAGATAGTCTGGACGGTTTGCAAGAAATAATGTCGCGTATATCAGATATAAGTAGAGAACACGGACTTGATCTTAATACGAAGAAAACAAAGTACATGGTAGTCAGTAAGCGCGAAATATTAAATACACAGCTTTTGGTTAAACAACATCCAATTGACAGAGTGGACAGCTACACATACCTTGGTACCAACATTAACAGCCAATGGGATCACTCCAGTGAAATAAAACAACGCATAGGAAAAGCGAGATCGGTGTTCATAATGATGAAGTCTCTTTTCAGAAGTCACGATTTACCACTTGCTACCAAAATCTCTCTCATTAGATGCTATGTATTTTCTACGTTATTATACGGAGTAGAGGCCTGGATACTTTCCGAAGCTTCTTTAAGAAAACTCGAGACATTTGAGATGTGGTGTTACAGACGTATTTTAAGAATTTCATGGGTGGATCGTGTGACTAATGTTGAGGTCCTACGTAGAATAGGCAAGGAATGCGAGATTATTAACACCATCAAAGAGCGCAAACTAGAATATCTTGGCCATGTTATGAGGAATCAACAGAGATACGGCTTGTTGCAACTCATTCTTCAGGACAAGGTATTTGGAAAGAGAGGACCAGGAAGAAAAAGAATATCTTGGCTTCAAAACCTGAGAACGTGGTTTAATACATCGACAACCGGACTATTCAGAATAGCAGCAAGCAAAGTTAGGATAGCCATGTTGATCGCCAATATCCGGAACGGATAGGCATCGTAAGAAGAAGAAGAAAGAGCACCAATCATCTAGACAATACGGCACACGGCGGATTTGCAGCCATAATTAAGAAATCAATTAAGCATCACGGGTATAGCAAATTCACTAAAGACTATTTGCGAGCCACCAGCATATCGATTTAAGATTGGGAAGGGCCATTAACAATAACAGCCATCTACTGTCCACCACGACATAATATAAACAAACAAAAATTCAGTTCTTCAGATTTCTTGGAAACAGATTCTTGTCAGGCAGACACTACAACGCTTAACATGCACACTGGGGATTAAAAATTATTTTTCCAAAAGAAAGACAACTTTGTATGTACATGTAAGACAACAATCTTAAAAAAATTCCCACGGCCCAACAACAGTAATAAAATACCAGATCTGGGAGATTCTCCTCTTTGAATAGAAGTAAGTTCAAAAATCCTTTACAGAACATCATCTGCTATATTAACCAACAAATCTACAAACTGGGAACATTTCAGAGAATTACTAAACAATAAATTTGACTTAAATATCTCACTAAAAACACACCCGGCAATTGAAAATGAATACCTTAACCAATCCATATGAGAAACTGCCTGGAAATCAATAACATTCAAGGAAATAAACTGCCCTACTCATGAACTACCCAATCAAATTATTAATAAACGAATATTAAGACGTAGATGGAAGTTCCCATTAAAATGGGAACAAGAATCATAGGAGACTTCACCACAACAAAAGGGCTCCTGCAGGGTTGTTCCACATCTCCAACCCTATTCAAAATATACTTGGAAAAAGCCTTGACTACATGGAAAAGAAAATGCGAAGGCATGGGAGTACCGGTACGGAACGAATACCTATATACGTTAAGCTTTGCAGACAATCAGGTAGTGATTGCATAAGACCAAGACGACCTCAGCTACATGATGAAGAAACTACAAGAAGAATATACCAAGGCTGGCCTAGATATTAACCTCGCGAAAACAGAGTACCTATCTACAAGTGAAGAAGACATAGAAGATCTACAGATTGATGACAACGTAACAATTAAAGGAAAGGATAAATTCAAATACCTGGGGTTTATAATCACGAAAAAGGCAACAACAGAGGAAGAAATTACACAAAGATTAGGACAAATAAGAACAGCAATCCGACAACTTAACTCAGTATGGTGGGATAGATACCTAAATATGAAGACAAAAACACAGATTTATAAAACATTAGTGCGAAGTATTATGACATATGGGGCTGAAAATTGGATCATAAACAAGAAAAACAGCAGTAAGATAGTAGCAACAGAGATGGAATGTATGCGAAGATGCTGCAGAGTAACAAGAATGGATAGGAGAAGTAATGACGAAATAAAGCAAAGAACATCAATAGAAACAGACATACTAACATATATAGAACAAAAAAGATTAAAGTGGTATGGACATGTAAGAAGAACTAGCGACAGCAGATGGATAAAGAGAATAACCGAATGGAGCCCCATAGGAAGGAGGAAAAGAGGACGACCCCGAAAATCCTGGAGGAACGAAGTAGACGACGCCATGAGTAAGAGAGGTCTAAACGATGGAGAATGGAACAACAGAGAGAGATGGAAACGGTTGAGCGAGGGAAGGCAGTGAATACTGTAGAATCCCTAAATATATATATATATATATATATATAGATGGCAGTTGACGAGAGCACCACAAGATAAGATCAATCTAACACAGTTAAAAGCGTTATTAAATAATAAAAAAACAATGTATACATTCTTATCTCAGACATCTTTCGCATACAGAAGCTACCAAGTGTTTATTCTGAAAAGAAACCATGTACATAGATATTCCTTAATTTTCCAACCCTCCATTAGGCACTGAAAATGGCGCATGGGCAAAAATCAATAAACGGAAAGCCAAAAGTTTCGCTGAATATCTAACCTTTTCCTGCAAATGAATGTATTAATATAGTTAATGAAATCCAAATTTCTTTAAAATAGTATACATTAAACAAAGTCAACAATATTGCTCCTCCTCTATATTTCTTCCTCCGTAAGGATGTAGCGGCGTCATGTAATTTGTTTGACTATTTCTGTTCAATTATCTCTCTCCTCGCCGCAGATGGGCGGTCCATGGTATGCGCAACATTCTACAGTAAACCCACATTTCAAATGACATTATACGCTTTGAATCGGTTTTTTTTATTGTCCAAGTTTCTGAAGCATAGGTGGCGATAGGAAAGATCAATGCTCGAACAAGGCATAATTTTGTGTTTTTTGTGATGTCAGTGTTTTTCCAAATTTTTGTTAGTTTGGCTGTTGCCAATCTGGCCATTGTGATGCGTTGACGGATCTCGTCTTCGCATCCTCCACTGATAATAATAACGAAGACTAAGTAATTAAATTGCCTGACCACTTTGTAACTTGCCATGTTTCTTATCTCTGCTTGGTGGTTTCTGGTTCTATCGATGATCATCCTTTGGTTTTCTGGATATTTATTGTCAATAGTAATACCACTAGTGATTCAATTTTCGCGATAAGTCTGTCGATTTACTTCTAAACGAAACTGAGTTGCTTGAAAACACCACGAGTCCGTAGGACGAGTGGTGTTTTCTTTAAGAAACTCAGTTGAGTTTAGAAATAAAAGACAGACTTATAAGCTAATCACGAGTGGTATTTTATTAGACTATTTCATGAACAAAGTGATAGGTCAAAAATTCAGTAGAATGAGAGGAAGGAATTTAATAATAATACATTTGATCTAGGTAACCCAAATCTACCCATTTTTTGAATAGTTCACAATTAGTCATAATCATGAAATATTTATTATAACTATAAATAATTTGTTATTATTATTTTTTACCTAGAACAATAAATAATTTGTACACGAAAAAAATACATTATTCTCGACTATAATTATTATAAACGGTGCAATTGTAAACATTTTGAATAGTATGACCGTTATTAGGTGGATACAATGTATTGTTGCTATTATTACTTGATGTACTTGGAGTATTCCTAAAAGTATTCACTATATTCTGATGATGTTCGACACTAAGATGTAAATACGGTTTCATCGAGTTCGAACTTCCATGTCTAGTAATTTTCATAGCTTGTTGTTCACTAACGCCAGATTGTAGTAACTGACTAACTGCAGTGGCACGATTAGAGTGATTCGTTATTTTCACTTTTTTAGTGTCTAATCCTATCTTTTCTGCAGACATTTTTGTCCATTTGGATATTGTATTAATACCAATAGGACAATTCTTGTACCAATTACTATTATTATATTTATTCCACTTGCCATTCACAGTCAGAAAAAGTCTATCATTGGTAATAGTTTCCCTTTTCGATATAAGTTTCCGGTATAATCTCACAGGACACATTTCAGGATTCTTCAAATTTTGAGTAAGTCATTTATTATCTGAACAGTTTTTATCACCACCTTGGCGGGTTTTGGAGAATATCGGGTTATATGCAATTCTGTTTGTTAAACAGCCTTTGTTGTTAGTCTCTTCCTTGAAAAAATGTAACATGGAAAAACTTCCTTCGTTACCTCTCCAAGCTAATTCTACGGCAGCTGTATGAAAAAACTTCTTTTGGAGTCCCTCTGGCGTGTCTTCGTCCCATTGTAAGCACATATTTTTATATTCATCCGAAGTCATAGCGACAGAACTCATTTTCCTTTTATCGGGTACAGTTTGCAACAATTTTTTCTTACTATCACGAGCCGCTCTCGTTTCCTTGAAGGTTATATCTTTGAAGGGATCAATATGTCTCTGATACTCACAGAAATATTTTTCTTGTACCAATTTTGCAGTAGTGTTCCATATAGTTTTAATAACACTCTCCTTGTAATCACTACCATCAATTTTTCGCATGCTGAAGGCCCAGTCTTTTAGAATGAATGCTAGTCTTTCGTTGTTATTTTCTGCATCTAATTTGTAGTTGCGATCCATACAGAACATCATAAATTGTCTCCATATATAAGATTTAGATTTTCTTGTGTTACTCGGTATATTTTCTTCAATGTTTTGGTTTATAACTTCGTTTAAAGTACCACCGAAACGACTCATTTTGACGTATACAGCTACAATAATTTTTTTGGCAAACGTCAAACTTTGCTTTGCGATCGGTATCCATGGTTACGTCGTTGAAAACACGAAGCTGAAATACCAAACAGAATTGAAAGACAGTTGGTGTTTTCGCGATAACACAAGCTGTCTTTGGTTTGTGATTGGTCAGATTATGTGAAAATTTTAAGATGAGTAAAATAGTCAAACCATATTCCGTGCTTGAGTTATGGTGTTACCGTCGCATGCTCAGAATCCCGTGGACAGCACACATATCTAACGAACGCGTGCTAGAGACCGTGCACAAAGAGCGAACATTGATCAAGATCATCAAAATGAGAAAGGTCCAATACTTCGGTCATATAATGAGAGGACCTAAATATCGCTTACTCCGGTTAATCATTTAGGGGAAAATCGAAGGAAAACGTTGGGTCGGAAGAAAACAACTGTCCTGGCTGCGTAAAATTAGACAATGGACAGGTCGAACGGTCGAGAAACTGTTTCATCTAGCTGCTGATCGAGAAACATTTCATCAGCTTGTCAATATGACGATAGCCAACGCTTGAATATAAGCACGGCACACAAAGAAGATATTCCGTGCTCACCGTGCCTAGATATTCATAATTTGTTTCAGTTCTTCTATAGATGACGCCAATATAACAGTGTCGTCAGCATAATGTAGGTTTTTGATTTTTTTTCCTCCTATCGTTGCTCCTTACCGTTCCTTAAAAATTTTACGCATAATATGTTCACTATATATATTGAATAGAATAGGGGGTATTATGCATTCCTATCGAACTCCATGTTTTAATTTAAAGTTTTTTGAAACCACACTATTAACTCTTACATTATCAGTATTATTTACATATAGTTTTTGTAATAAATAGATTAGATGGTCTGGCGTACCCATTTTTTTAAGTATATGCCACATTTTATCCCATTTTGGGGTATAAAAGGCCTTGGAATGGTCAGCAAAGCATAAATATGTATGTTAAATTCTCGAGATTTTTCGATAATTTGACAAATATTAAGATTATGTTCTCTTGTTCCTCTACCTTGGACGAATCGGCATTGTTCTTGGGAAATTTGTATATTTGTTTAATTTAGTGTGAATAATATTATTCACAACAAATTAAACCCCAAAAAGTCCCTAGAGTATGACCTAATGACCGTAAAAACCTTAAAGGAATTACCAAAAAAGCCCTAATTTATCTTAGACAACTATATAACGCCGTAATAAAAACAGGACATTTTTCTCTAGTTTGGAAATTAGCCCAAAATAATATTAATTCCAAAACCTGGAAAATCTTTGAAGATAAAATCCTACCAGACGTTCAGAACTATTAGCCTGCTTCCTATTGTATCTAAAATATTGGAAAAACTGCTGCTATCCAGAATAGAACCAATTTTAATTGACAACCAAACCCTAAGACATACGCGACACTATTTCAGTGCGAAGAATACACAGGAAATTGTTCATGGGTAATTTTCTACAAGACATTTTTTCTTTAATAATATTTATATTGTTAAATATTGTCAGACAATTAACTTATTGTAATTATATTACAGATTGTTTATTTATTAAGATGTTAAAAAAAATATCTCACCTGAGCTTATAAAATACGGATCAAAAAAATTACACCGGATGATACAATGGATATTTCAGAAAGCCATAAATGGAGAACAGCTCCCAAAGGAATGGGCGGAGGCATATATGACATCTATATTTAAGAAGGGAGATGCGAAAACTACAGAGGAATAAGCGTAATATCATCATTAGGAATATTATGTGGGAACATACTGCGAGAAAAGATAGAGCAGGCGATACAAGGTAAAATAGGGGAGGATCAGGCAGGCTTTACGGCAGGAAGATCATGCATAGACTACATAAATACACTGGAACAACTGTTAGAAAAGAAAAAAGCAAAAAATAGAGATATACATTTGGCATTTGTGGACCTGAGAAAGAGGTATGATCCTTTACCAAGGTTAGAACTATGGGAGGCAATGTACAAATTATAAATACAGAAGGAACTCATAGAAGCTACAAAAGCTCTGTATAAAGAAAATAAAGTGTCCATTAATATGGGAACAAGAATCATAGGAGACTTCACCACAACATAAGGGCTCCTACAGGGTTGTTCTACATCTCTAATCCTATTCAAAATATACTTAGAGAAAGCCTTGACTACATGAAAAAGAAAATGCGAAAAACCAAATTTTGGAATATGTTTAATTCTTAGAACAATTTTAACGTTTGTTTTCAATACAGATTTCAGTACTCTACAAATAGTACCCGATGACTTTTGACGTAAAATAAAAAATAAATAAGATAAAAATAAAAAATAAGGAAATAATCTAAACTATTAACGCCACAGTTAATAATTAACTTTGATGTAGTTTTTGACAAGTAAGCAAAACATAGGGGTTGAAGGGGATGCTGTATCGGACAGGGAAAATTAAACAAATAACGCACATCATTTGAAATATCTATTTGAAAGTCAAATTAATTTGAAAAAAATAATATTTTGGTATTATAGTAGTAAAATTGAAGGTGCCGCATAATTTTCATCGGCATTAAATACAAGACAAAGAAAATAATTTTCGTCTTGTAAGTTATTTAGCTCAGATTAACTTATAAAAAATGAAAAATATGCGGTATTTCTTTGTGCTCAGAATACTCCTGGAAACCTCTTTAGTCATTTACGACTTTGTCCTTGTTACAGAACATCGAGGCATTGTATCTCCGGTGATTGTGGAAAATTCAGGAGCAGTCACTGTAGCGCAAGACGAAGGAGCCGCATTAATATGTATAGCTCAAGGATGTCCAGCACCAGAATACAGGTAAAATGGTTCAACGCTCTCATATATTTAAATTGTTCCTTCTCTTATAGTTGATTCGATTTCATGCACTACTACTCACTACATGCAAATTGTATATATTAGTTATTATTCACTAAGATGCATAAAACGGCTGCTTTAAAATGCTAATAAACCTCCAACAGTTTTTTTATTTGTGGCTCAATTTTGATATGTTTACCACGTGGAAGAAAAATCATTTCACATTAATTTAAATTATTTATATTTTCTAATAACGCTATATCTACAAACATTACAGCAGAAAAAATAAAAATATATTTTATAAACAAACATTTTACATACAAAAGGTCGTCAAATACTGCTTTCGCATACCCAAATACAAGCCTTTAAGGACTACCTAATCAGTCTACCAAGAAAGTCAATGCAAAAAGATGTGAGGATCACAGACTCATTAGCCTGATGAGTCACACTTTAAAGATATTAATAAAAATACTACATCAAAGATTATACAAAAAATGGGAATGGGACATCAGTGACTCCCAGTTCAGGTTTAGGCAAGGTTTAGGAACACGAGAAGCAATAGTAGCAACACAGGTGCTGGTCCAAAATTGTTACGATCAGAAAAAGGATGTGTTCTTATGCTTTTTAGATTACCAAAAAGCGTTTGATCGTGTCCAACACCACAAGTTAATGCAGATCCTCAAGAAAGTTGATATAGACCAAAAAGACATAAGATGCATTGAAAACTTGTACTGGCATCAAACGGCACAGTTAAAAATAGACAATTCCATATCCAAACCCATACATATAAGAAGGGGCGTTTGACAGGGATGTGTGCTTTCCCCTCTTTTATTTAACATTTATTCGGAAGCCATATTTCAAGAGTCTTTGGAGGATGCAAAGATGGGAATCGAAGTGAATGGAGTATTGATCAACAACATACGATATGCTGATGATGGTGTCTTAATTTGTGACAACATAGTCGATCTTCAACAACTTGTCACTATAATCGGAGAATGCAGTAAGCGAATGGGATTAGAGATTAATACCAAAAAAACCAAATTTATGATCATCTCCAGAAACAAGTGCTACGTGTGGTCAGTGCTGCTATATGGCGTAGAGGGCTGGACACTCAAAACGAGGGATATAAACAGATTAGAAGCTTTCGAAATGTGGCTCTATCGCCGTATCCTAAAAATACCATGGACAGCGAAAATCACAAATATAGATGTCCTTAAAAGAATAAACCAAGAACGCCAACTTTTAGAAACCATCAAGAAAAGGAAAACGGCGTATCTAGTTTACATCATGCGAAATGAAAAATACCAGTTCTTCCAACTTATAATCCAGGGTAAAATTAAAGGCAAGAGAGGAATGAGACGCAAGAAAATGCCCTGGCTCCGAAACATAAGGCAATGGACAGGGATTAACGACATACAATCTCTGATACATATTGCAAGAAATAGAGAATTAATGGAAAATGTGATCGCTAACATCCATTAGTGGATTTGCATCTGAAGAAGAAGAATCAGTCTTCTCCGCCGAGAGACTCAAACCATGGCCACTCGTTCAGTTCTGGATCAGTACACTTGTATATACCATACCCAGAGCAGGAGTTCCTCTCTGTACCGCGCTTCTACCAGTACGTGAGATCATCCGCGAATGCGAAAGGAGTAACCCCGTCCTCCAAATTAATAATCTATGAATTACTATGACCCATGAATAAATGGTTTATCATACGGTAATGTCTATTTGTGAGCCTATACCAGTTGCATACCTGTGTAATTACAATTGGCCAATGGCTTACATTGTTTGAGTCACATGACACGTCACATGTGACTCAAAACTGGCCAACTTTGAGGGAATAAAGACTAGTTTATCTTTACGTAATTAAACTTCTTATTAACTACACCAATTGTAAAATACTTGCTGTAATTCGTTGTTTTAAGTTCAATTTTCAACAGGATATGCCATCGTCGTTAAGAACTAATATTAAAGCTAAAAATAAAACGATAAGACTAATGATAAAATTGATTTGCTCGTACCTAGCTGACTTAAAGTTTAAAGTTCTGATAGGATCTGATAGTTCTATCAGATCACGGATTTTGTGCGTTGAATTACCAGAGGCAACAGCTCCACTGTATTATATATACACTGCAGATGTTCGAAGAACACCCGGAAAAATAATGTACGTTTATATTGACGACACATCTAATGCAGCCAAGCCCAGAAACAAGAATATGGCAGTAAGAAATCTACAAAGTGCGCTAAATGCACTCGAAGACTAGTGTATAAAATGGACAATAGCTGCAAATCTAGAGATGACCTAAAAAATTAGGTTTTAGAAGAAGAAACACAACATGACCTATTAAAAGTGATCAGCAGACTCATTAAATGGAAAGATGCAACAAAATACCTGGGAGTTACAACGGATAAAACTTTTGAATTTCAGTCCCTAAAAAAATTATTTACATAAAAACTTAAAGACGACGGCGTACCTCACGCTGCCCAAACCTTACAGCCAAGACATCATGTGAAGGTCCATTTTCCCAGGACTTTCACATGATACGAAAATTTCAATGATATTAGTCCCACCACGGTATAAGGTACAGGTGAGAGAAAAATGGAGTGTCTGGGTCGAATTGGAGCTGGGGAGAGTTTGTCTCTGGCTTGTTTAGGTGCTAATCGTGCTATCACTTATAAGATCGTAGGTAGAACACGATTCGTTAAGAGACGTAGATTCCTTCCTCAGACCGGTCCCTTAGATCATTTATCACCCAGTATATAAAGATATATAGGATATTTATATATACATATATATATATTGTTATGATGTGTTGTTTGTTTGAATGATGAGCAATGAGTATTTTTAATAATATAATATATAGGGTTTTTATCGCGGTTCTCAAAGAATTAGCTTGTAAGTACTTTTTTAAATTATCTTTATTATAACTATTATGGAACACACATATATATCTAACCTAGCTAATGTAAATTTAAAATAAACTATCTTTAAATTGATACTCTTATAAAACTAATTAAATTCTATAGACAATGTAAAATTTAAACAAACTATCTTCAAAATTGAAATTGTTATGACATTAACTAAATTATATTAACAAAATTTTGTACCTTTCTTTCACTGAATGCCTAAATGAACTGTTTTCCACTATATATATTCTAATCACCACTGAAAGTCTTCGTACTTCGGTTATCCTTGTTTTTGTGAAATTACTTTTTTCAATTATCAGCTTCTACCAATTTAAGATATATTTTTCTTCACCAGCATCTATACACCACCAACCAAACCAGCAAACAGCATTTATATTTATTCTTCTTTTCAATATACCAATATCCAATTATTATAAGTTGATTTATACTAATCTCCAACCATAATATAATTTAATTTCTTCCAATATACCTTTTTTTATCTTCAATAATTATTTGTGTATAATTATAAATGTGCATTAAATTATATGCATAATTTTTAATCTTCATTTAACTCACTATATTAAACTATTGGACTATTTGTACTTGATTCACTGACTCTAACTAACTTTCATAATAAACTGCTTGACTTCTGACTAAAAACTTCTAAAAACTGCCTAAAAACTGCCATCTTGAATCCAAATCACGGGTATTTATATCTTTTGGACATTCTAGAACCATCTCGTAAGAGATCATGTTCCAATTTGTTCTATTTCATACTTGTATGAATTTTCTGGAACAAACCATTTCGCAAACATGGCCATCTCCGGAGATCCAGAGAATTCCATTCTTTTCTATTAATAATTTTGTTTACATTTAGGCTTTTCAGATCAGAATATATAATTAAATTAGTAACTTAACATTCTAATTTAATAAAATACACATTTCAAACAATATATTATTATAACCCACTTTATATTCGTAAATATTCTTAAACGTCACTTCAGAGTATAAATATCTGTCAATCTCCGAGAGTATTTTTGGTTGCCTAAGCACATGGCTCACTTATATATATTTACAATATTAAAATACAACTTTTTACAATTATTATATGCTAATTTATTAAAAATGCCCTCACATAAATATATTTTTATTAAATTCTCTAGTATATAACTTATTTAAAACAACCAAATATCTAATATTATGTAGTATATAACTTATAAATTATTTTCTATAAACCCTAATCGTCACAATACCCCAAAAATAATATTTAAAATAAATAATTTACTTATTATTTTTTTAAATATTAATTTTCTCATACCTTATTAAATTTAATAAATTAATAATTCAATTTTTTTTTATTATTTAAAGTGTGTTAAATACATCCCTGTTCGCTGTCTATGTCAAAGCAGAGAACAACGGAGCACAGTTCGGCTATTCTATGGTCAAACTGTCATGTCAAATGGAGCAATGGATGCGATATCAGAGAATAAAATATAACCTTAATTAAAAATATAATCGATATGGTGTTCTGTTTATTTATAGACAAAATCTAGGAATTATTTCCATTCAAAATAACTTTTATCAATATAAATTGGTAAGTTTTTTCACTTATATTATATTAGAAAGACATTTTTATAGCAATTATAGTATCAATTTTGTGTCTAACCCCAAATTATGATTTTTAGGGTACAAATTAATTTCCATATATACAAAATTCAACAAGTATGATGTCAAATTGATTCAAAATAATGAAATCTACCATCTATTTAACAAATCAAGTCTATTGAATAAAATGGATATATCAGTAAGCTGTTAATATTAAGTTTATAACCTAGATATATCACTACTTTTTGAAAAAATGTACATTTTTCTTGATTTATTTTAAGTCCAACTTTATCTAATCTGTTTATTATAATTTTTAGGTGTTTCTCATGATCTTCAGCCGTTTTAGAAAAAATTAATATATCATCAATGTAGTGAATTACAAAATGTTCATATTGATCCAAAATATCATGAAGACATCTACATAGAGCACTGCAAGATGATTGAAGTCCAAATGGTACTACTTTGAATTGATATACTACTCCATCTATCTGAAATCCTGTATACTGTCTACTTTTTCTTTCTAAAGGTATTAACCAGAAACTATGCTGTAAATCGATTTTAGTGAAAAATGACATTCCTGTAATTCTTCCTAATATTCCATCTATACTCATTGGTGCTTCAAATTGCTTTTCAGTAATCTTGTTAATATTCCTTGCATCCAAACATAACCTGATTTCACCTGATCTTTTTCGTACTACTACTATGGGGTTGATAAAACGTGTATCTGCCTTCTCAATGATTCCATCTTCTAACATATTATTAATTATTTTGTTTACTTCTTCTCTGTATTTATATGGTATTGGGTATGATTTTGTTTTAAAATCTTTTTCTTCTTTAACTTTTATACTATGGATATAATTTTGTGCAATTCTATTTTCTTTATTGACAAGTCCCTTGTGTTGCTGCAATATGGAAATGACTATTGATTTATATTCTTCAGGGCAATTTAAAACTTTCATTATCTCTTCTTCTTTACAAATAAAATTATTCTTCATTATGTACTCATTATTCCTTGCTTCCAATTTTACGCACTCCGCCTCGTAGGCATCCATCTGCTTAAAATTTCCATTCCTTAAATATTCACTACAATAATTATTCTTTACATTCTTTTGGGACATTTCCCTATCATCAAAATACATTTCTTCTTCATAAACATCATTATTTTCTTTTAATAATATCCTATCAACTCTTATTCCTTCTTCTACCTCATCTTTCTGCATAAATTTAATTATTTGCCCTTCCAAAGTTACCATTTTTTCTTCAAAATCTATCTTTACTTTCTTCTTTTCCAATTCATCATTTCCCATTAATATATCAACACATAAATCCTTGACAATAAATCCTTGCATATTAATTTCTTTATTAAGAATATTAATTTTAAAATTGGCTAGTTTATCAATTTCACCCAACTTCTTATTATTTGCACCAATAATTTTAATTTTTGGAATCTTTATTATATCTGATAGTTTTAATGTATTAAAAATAAAATTCTCCGAGATTCAATAATTTTATCTTCATCTAAAGAAATAAATTCAGAAGGTTTTTCATAATAGCAATGGCCTAACTTGTAATTCAGAAAGTTTACTGCACAAAATTTTGATTATTAGAATTGTCAGATTGTATCTGACCACTTGGATCTGATGTACTATGTCTTTCCCTACTATGACTTCTACTCACATTTTCTTGCCTTGTACGATTTCGTTCCCTGTCTTCGCAGCTCCTATTCCTTCGAACACAATTTACCTGTCTGTTATAGTTAGGTCGCTCTGTATTTCTTCTATTGTTAAAATCTTGTCTATTATTATTAGTACTGTTATTAAAATGTTGTCTATTATAACTAGTATTGTTATTAAAATTCTGTCTATTTTGATTACTATTATTATTATTAAAATTTTGTAAACTATCAACATATCTATAATTATTATATGATTGTCTATATTGTTGATTATCATTTCTATTATATTGAAAGTTACTATTGTTTTTTCTGTTATTATTATTACTTGTCATATTGCCTCTTTGTATTCTTTGAATAAAATTAATAAAACTATCTATTGTTTGAATATTTTGTACAGTTACGGTTTGCACAACATCAGCATCAAAATGTCTAGATACATTTAAGACTGTTTCATCCTCTTTAAGTGGTGGTTCTAAATATTTTGCAACTGTTATCAATTTCAAAGCATAATCTACCATATTTGATTTTAAATTTTGATTATACTTTCCAAAATATAGAATTTCTCTAAACTTGGCTTGCTCTAATTCACCCCAATAATAATTTAAAAATTTATTTTCAAATGTTTGAAAATTATCTAAATCATTCTCAATACTAGCAAACCAAGTTGCTGCATTGTCATTTAATGTCATTCTAATATAATCTTTAATATCATTAATATTATTCACAAATCTTAATTTATGTTTTAAACTATTTATGTATACTCTAGGATGCAAATTTTTTATATTACCAGAGAATTTAATCCCAGTCTCATTTGTTAAATTTAAGTAAGGTCTCCCTATGTCTCTCATTTGTGAAATATCATCTATTCTCTGTTCCACATTTCTTATTTGATTACAATTTATTTGGATATTTTGTTGTATATCGTCTAATTTTTCTTCTGTGTTTCTCCTGTCTTCGTTAATTTTTACTTCTAAGTTACATTTCTGTAACTCTATTTTCTGTTCTATTTCTATCTTATTATCTTGAATAATCCTCTTTACTTCTGTCCTCTCATTTTCTATCCTTTTCTTGTAGTCCTTCCGTATAATTTTTATTTCATTTGCTACTTTTTTCTCTGCAGCTTCAAGTTTTTTATCCATTTGTTTTTCTATTTGTTTTAAAATTTTATTATTATTATCTTCTATTTTCTTTTCTAATTTTCTATAATTCTCTTCTAATTTCTGTTCCATTTTTTTCATGTCTTCTTTGACTTCTTTTGAATTCTCTTCCAATTTTTTTATGTCTTCTTTGATTTCTTTTGAATTCTCTTCTATTGTCTTGTTCATCTGCATCATTAATGACATCAAAGCTGCCATATTGACATTTTCCTCTCTTTCTGGATTCATTTCTGCAGTATCTTGTGGAACTTGAACTAAACTCTCCTCTTGTATAGGTTGTGTTTCTACTTCCACATCTTCTTCATTCTTTTTGCTTCTTGAACCTTTCTTTCCTTGAGACATTCTGAGACTTTACTTGTTCAAATATAATTAAAAATAAATTCTATAATTTTTCCTTTCTACTGATAATTAATTTAATTATATGAGAGCACTTATCTTCCCAAACTAATTCTTTTAAATAGAGAGCCACCGCGTTGGGTGCCAAATTGTTATGATGTGTTGTTTGTTTGAATGATGAGCAATGAGTATTTTTAATAATATAATATATAGGGTTTTTATCGCGGTTCTCAAAGAATTAGCTTGTAAGTACTTTTTTAAATTATCTTTATTATAACTATTATGGAACACACATATATATCTAACCTAGCTAATGTAAATTTAAAATAAACTATCTTTAAATTGATACTCTTATAAAACTAATTAAATTCTATAGACAATGTAAAATTTAAACAAACTATCTTCAAAATTGAAATTGTTATGACATTAACTAAATTATATTAACAAAATTTTGTACCTTTCTTTCACTGAATGCCTAAATGAACTGTTTTCCACTATATATATTCTAATCACCACTGAAAGTCTTCGTACTTCGGTTATCCTTGTTTTTGTGAAATTACTTTTTTCAATTATCAGCTTCTACCAATTTAAGATATATTTTTCTTCACCAGCATCTATACACCACCAACCAAACCAGCAAACAGCATTTATATTTATTCTTCTTTTCAATATACCAATATCCAATTATTATAAGTTGATTTATACTAATCTCCAACCATAATATAATTTAATTTCTTCCAATATACCTTTTTTTATCTTCAATAATTATTTGTGTATAATTATAAATGTGCATTAAATTATATGCATAATTTTTAATCTTCATTTAACTCACTATATTAAACTATTGGACTATTTGTACTTGATTCACTGACTCTAACTAACTTTCATAATAAACTGCTTGACTTCTGACTAAAAACTTCTAAAAACTGCCTAAAAACTGCCATCTTGAATCCAAATCACGGGTATTTATATCTTTTGGACATTCTAGAACCATCTCGTAAGAGATCATGTTCCAATTTGTTCTATTTCATACTTGTATGAATTTTCTGGAACAAACCATTTCGCAAACATGGCCATCTCCGGAGATCCAGAGAATTCCATTCTTTTCTATTAATAATTTTGTTTACATTTAGGCTTTTCAGATCAGAATATATAATTAAATTAGTAACTTAACATTCTAATTTAATAAAATACACATTTCAAACAATATATTATTATAACCCACTTTATATTCGTAAATATTCTTAAACGTCACTTCAGAGTATAAATATCTGTCAATCTCCGAGAGTATTTTTGGTTGCCTAAGCACATGGCTCACTTATATATATTTACAATATTAAAATACAACTTTTTACAATTATTATATGCTAATTTATTAAAAATGCCCTCACATAAATATATTTTTATTAAATTCTCTAGTATATAACTTATTTAAAACAACCAAATATCTAATATTATGTAGTATATAACTTATAAATTATTTTCTATAAACCCTAATCGTCACAATATATATATATATATATATATATATATATATATATATATATATATATATATATATATATATATATATATATATATATATATATATATATAATTGGATTCGAGTGCTTCGTAATTATTGACTGTGCAAGTATGTTATAACACTACGGAATCGTGTTACAATGTCGGGGCTGCGGTCTGAGGCTTAAATTGAAATTACATTTATTTCTCGAGGTGTTCGATATTTCGTTAGTTCTTTTATTTTTTTAGCTTCGTCAGAAACATCCTACAAAATTAAATACCTGTAAAATACATACTTAACATTCACAATATTATAACTTACGAAATGCTGTATTTACAAAACAAACTGTATCAGAGATACATGTAGTCCTACGTCAAGAGCGGCATTGTTCAGCATATATATATATAATAATATAGGAAAAGATTTTCAAGTAAAAACACTTTTAGCAGACTTAGAATACATAATTTCTTCATTGCCATCTGAATTAGAACAAAACTTAATCCGATCAAGAACCACCAACATTATCACTAATCACATTTTGAATACTTCTAAATCATCTAATACTTTTTTTCATAACTTATATACTAAAACTAAAAAATTTCTTAAATACAATCCTGAGCTCTTAGTGACAAAGGCAGACAAAGGTAATGTTACAGTTATCTTAGAAAGAACTCACTACTTACAACTGTGTTCTTCTCTTATAGATAATGATAGATCTTATGTTTCACTTACATCCAATCCCACTTCTTCTCTGCAAAGGAAATGCAATACATTAATCGCATCCTTAGCCTCTTCCAATGAGATTGACCGTAACACAAAGAAAAAACTAACAACATATAATGGGAACATTGCAAAGTTTTATGCTTTGCCAAAAATCCACAAACCAACACTATCGGTTCGTCCCATAGTAGCTTCCATTGGAACACCCACTAAAAATATCTCAGCTTTTGTTACAGACATACTTACTAATGCATATAATTATGAAAGTCAATATTACATTAAAGATTCTTTTGAGATGGTAAATAAATATAATGGCTACATACTACCATCAAATTATGTCCTCGTTAGCCTTGACGTTGTATCCTTATTCAGCAATGTTCATCTAAGAATATGTTTGACATCAATAGAGATCAACTGGGACCGTATTAGAGGTTGTTGTTCCATGTCTTACGACAGATTCATCAGCATCGTCGAATTTCTCTTTAACAACACTTACTTCTCATTTAATGATAAATTCTATCAACAAACTTTCGGTACCCCTATGGGAGCTAAGATTTCTCCTATCATTGCAACTTACGTTATGGATTATGTATTAGACTCAGTCATTCCTTTACTATCCTTTAATATTCCATTTATTAAAAAATATGTTGATGATATCATTTTGGCTATACCCAATGACAAGGTAGATGAACTATTAGATACTTTTAATGGTTATGACCCCTACATCCAGTTCACTATAGAGAGGGAAGATGGTAATTGGTCCGTCCTTTTTCTCGACATAAGGATGATCAGGGAAACCAACAACATCAAAATAGATTGGTATCAAAAACCGACCCATTCTGGTAGATACCTTAACTACAACTCATACCATAATAATTCTACCAAAGTCAACTTAATCAAACAGATGAAAAATAGAGTAACAAAACTATCAGATCCTTCATTTCATACAAAAAACCTACAAATCCTACAGAAACTTTTTATTTCAAACGCTTATCCAACACCATTAGTTAATAAGATTTTGTTTAATACTACCCATGACGAAGATATTTCACCTTCCTTCGCGACTAACAATGCTGATCCTGATGTCTTAAGTGGGAACCCAGTCTCGGATACTCCTATAAACAAATATTTTTCATTACCATATTTCAGAGATATCACTCCGGGGTTAACAAGGATTCTGAAAAGTGTTGAAAATAGCTTTGGCAATAATAATAACAACATTAAACTTAATGTGGCTTGTAGATCAGCCCTAACAATTAATAATCTTTATTCTAAGATAAAAGATAAGACTCCCATAGATAGGCTTAGTAATATTGTCTACAACATTCCATGTCTCTCTTGCAACAATTCCTACATCGGTCAAACATCTCAATTATTGAAATCACGTATTACACTACATAAAAGTGATTCTCGACTTCACCCTGACCATTGTGCATTAGCCAAACATGTCCATTCCACTGGTCATCTCATGGACTATACTAACACCACAATTCTCCACCGTGAGAACAATAAATCTAAAAGAGAGTTCATTGAAATGTCTTATATTTTCCTTAACGATTTCTCCATTAATGTTAAGAGTGACATCAAGAATCTAAGCGATATATACCACCTGTTACTTAAATCAGATACCAAGAACAATACTATATCACAGATAACTAACTTGACTGATATATCCATTAACAACTAACATACCTTTATAATTAATTTTCATTAACAAAAATATATAACATTCCCTTGCTTTTCTTAGATACATCTCAATAAGATTCAATAGTACATGAACAATATAATATAATTAAATAAAGAAAATCAAAATAATATTTCCCTTTACTGGGATTTAAATTCATTCGTTTCTTACCAATGAACCTTAACGACATAAAGATTCATACAAACTAATGAAGTTGTCAGCGCTTGCGTTCTGGCTCAAACAGAACCTCACTTTTAACTGTCTGAAAATCAAAAATTTAGTTATTGCCGACAATTCAAAGAATTACCTCCTTTTAAATGTAGTTACATTGGGTTTTTCGATTAACCTTGGGTAAGCCTTTACGTGTCAAGTTCAAAGCTACCATACATTTCAAACCTTAAAAAAAAACTTTTTTTGCACATAGTAACAAAAAACACCTCTATGTTACTAGCAAAGTTTTTTAATATTCTAACTCTACAATTCTAAGTTACGGTAAGATCAATAATGTTTTAATAGATAATATATGGTAGCTAATTATAATTTATTCTCTTTCAGCCCTGAAGAAGCCAAATTAATTCTCTTTGGCGAAAACGTTCGACGAAACAATTGATACACATTAGAGTCTTTCTTGCAGATTTCCCCAATATTTAAGAGTTTACTATATATATATATATATATATATATATATATATATATATATATATATACATAATATATGTATATGTAATATGTAAGCATCTACTTCATGTGAATGGCTGTAGCTCAATATTATTGATGCATTCGATCCCAACGATTCTTCGAATAAAAACTCAATACAGTCATTAAACCACTTGAACTTAAAATCTCTACAGGTCGCTTTTTCACATCTCCCAATAGCCTTTTTTTTAAACTTTCATTTCGAATTTCATTTCGAACATGAGTGCCCTACAAACATACATTTCTATTACATGAGTAATCGCATGCAATACCTCTTTAAAGCCATTATAACCGTGGGGCGGAATTTTCCATCTCTCTGTTGTTTACTTATTTACACACAACAGCACGATCAGAGCGTGTATGGAATGGCGATTCCAAAGCGTGCGCTGTCGCGTTATGGAAGCGATCAGTAAACGCATATGATGAACTTTGTTCAAATTTGATATGGTATGAGTACGTAAAAAACGAATTAAGCGTGTAATGCAGTTGGTCGGATCAAAATTTCAAAGCTGCGGATTGGTCAAATAAATATAAAAACTTTACGATTATACAACCGTATAGTGTGTGTATTTATATTGTATGTACGTTTAGAAAATATTATAAGATAATACAGTCTTATCCAGAAATAGAAAACCACTTTTTAAAACCTACATCGATAAATAACAGATAATATGTTAGATACGGCAGTATTTAGGCGATATTCGAATAAACAGATAAGATAGACAAAAAATCCTTTATCCAAATCAATCATGGCTCAATAAAAGACATATAAGATATAGAAGAACCCTATGTTATTTGTTCAAAAGCTGTTTTTTAATATCTTCATAAATAATTTGTATGTATGGAAGAGCAAACTAATAATAGATCTATAGTTCTTTGGGTCTGAAATGTCACCTTTTCGTGCATTTTGGTTATTATTGCATTATGCAATTGGGAGAGGGTTACGCCTCTTACCAAATAAACATTAACTATCTTTTTCAACAAATGTATTAACGTTTCTTTACCTTCTTTGATTTGTTCTATGGCTATCGCATCTTGTCCAGGTAATTTATTGTTTTTTGACTCCGAGAGAGCTCTTTTTGTTTCCTCTGTTGTGATATCTGGGACCTGATAGCCTATTTAATAGTAAGGCTAAACCAAAGTTATAAAATAAAGATTATTCAAGTATAAGCTCCAACAACAACCATTCGGATGAGCACATTGAAGAATTGCACGATGATATCTCAACGGCACTGAAAAAAACACCAACACACTACACGATTATATGCGGCGATTTTAACGCAAAGATCGGCCTAAAGCAGGATGAACAGGAAATAACATTTGATAAATTTGGATCCAAGGGCAGAAACGAGCGTGGACAAACACTACTAAAATTTCACAAATGTGAAATACACAAATTAAAGATCAAAGGAGTCCCCGTGTTAAATAGAGAAGAACTACTACACACATTTGAAGATTTCTGTCAAGAATTATACACAAGTCAAAGAGAAGATCAAACAAACAGAGCTCATGCCAGAGATCACACAAAGCGAAATTTAAGACGCGATGAAAAAGATGAAAAACAACAAGGCACCAGGAGAAAATGGAGTCGTGAAAGAAGCTATAAAGATGGGCGGACGTGCCCTTTTCAACCAAATAACAATTTTGTTTAACCTTTGTCTAACAAATTGTTGCATACCGGAAACATGGAATAATGCAGTTACAATTTTACTACACAAGAAAGGAGACAGGGCGCATCTAGAAAACTATAGACCAATTAGTTTATTAAATTACATCTATAAAATATTTACTCGAATAATTACGACAAGACTAGAAAAAAAGTTGGATTTCTAGCAACCCCGAGAACAAGCTGGCTTCAGCTAAAAATTCATAATAAACGATCACCTACAAATAGTAAAAACCTTAATAGCAAAATCGATAGAATACAACAGATCACTGGTACTTATCTTCGTAGACTTTCACAAAGCCTTCGATACCGTGGAATTAGACAGCATTATAACTGCCCTGAACAATAATAGAATCTACTACCGGCTTACACAGTAAGTACAAACATTGTACTAAAACACCACAATGCTTGTAAAACTGCATGATACCAGCAAAGAAATGCATATAAACCCAGGTGTGAGACAGGGCGACACTCACTCACCTAAATTATTTATAACGGTCCTCGAATACGCCTTTAAAATGCTAAAATGGGAAAGTAGAGGAATATAAATATACGGGGAAATGATCAATCCTATGCGTTTTGCCGACGATATAGTACGTATTGCCGAAGATCTGCGTGAAGCACAACAAACGCTGCAAGAATTATAAAACATATCTTCAAAAATAGGTCTAAAAATGAACATCAGTAAGACCAAATTTATGACAAATTTGATTCCCAGCGAACACCTAACCATCCAAAATCAAGTGGTAGAATTGACAGAAAAGGACATATATCTCGGTCATGAAATCAGAATAAGCAAGGATAATCAGACCTGTGAATTTGTAAATGAAGCAAAGTCACAGGCCTATTTAAGACAAAATTACTTGCAGGCTAAGGCGATCGATCTATTCTACTCTGAGACATTTTTTTCACGTCTGTTCAAAGATAAAAACGTTATTCATTAGAATTTAAAGTCTTTTATTAGATATTTATCTTAATATTTGCTCGCATTCAAGTTGTATAGAATATTTGATTGTGCAAAATGATGTTGTTGCCATTTAAATTTTACAGTTTTTAATAAAACTTGGTAATTATTTTGTATACCCACTATCCACGTTATTATAATTTCGGCCACAAATGAAGAATAATATACGCTTTCGCTCGCTAAGGGATTTAGAGCAGGTCATAATATAAACGTCGCTATCACTCATCATTTCGGGACTTAACTTCGTAGCATATTGTGGCATGATGCGCGTTTTCTAATTTACCTTTTTTACTTTTCATTTCTCGTCATCCTGATCCTCTTTATATTTTATGTAACGACACAATATGCACACATAAATATTGACTTTAATTCTTAGAAATAAATAAATGATACTGAAAATATTTGTTTTTTTATACAGGCTATCAATATAGAATTATAAAATGATAACATCGACATAAAATCAAAGAGACTGTGGTCTACGTCTTCTGGAAAGAGGTATTTTAGAAATACAATGTTTTATTTTTTGTACGTTATTATTAAGTTTGGTCAAAACCATTTCGAGTAACAAAGGGGCATTACAGAAAAGGAGGAAAAATGTTGTTTCTTGGCTATATACAAGTTTCCTGGAAAGACAAAAAGGTGTGACCACCGATTGGAATGCAGAAGACAACGAAACTGGTATAGGCCCAGTTTTATAAACCTAATCACATATTAAAAAATACAAAGGATCCATAATATATAAAAACAAAACAGTTCAACTAGTACATTTTTTTAATCCCTATATTCGGATGTCAAACTTGGAGAGGTCAAGAGCTAATATGGATAGAATAGCAAAGACACAAAGAGCAATGAAAAGGCAAAGGACCAACATAAGACTGTCAGATACAAAAAAATTCACCTGAATAAGAAACGTCCTATACAAGTGTAGTGTAGGTAGTATCTACAACGAAGTGTAATCACATATGGCAGTGAAGTTTGGCCAATGAAACAAAGAACAGGAAAACTGTTACTAGCAACAGAAATTAACTTCTGGAGAAGAGCAACAGGCAAATCAAGAAGAGATCGGATACCAAATGAGAGAATACGAGAAATGATAGGAGTCAAGCATACAATAGTTAATGACATAAAAACAAAACAGTTAATATGGTACGGCCATGTACAGAAAATGCCAGATGACAGGATTCCGAAACAGATTTTGACGTGGACACCACAAGCAAGAAGAAAAAGAGGAATGCCGAAAAGAAGCTGGAGAGGGGAAAGTAGAAAAGAAAAGGAACTAGAGGAAAGAGAAATCCCTCCAGGTCTATGGTTAAATAGAGAAGAATGGCGGTTAGGAGTCGGAAGGCGTCGGAGAACGCTGTGAACCGATAGTAGTAGTAGTATCTGCAACTATACAAGTTGCAGATATTCCCGGCTAAATAGTAAAAGTAAAGTAAAACCTTGCCAGTCATACTTTGAGTAAGAAGATGGATGATGGACTAAGATTATTATAGATTGGAGACCATGGATATATAAGTATAAACAATGTAGCTGACAGATAAGACGGGTGGATTATCTGAAACAACACACTGGTTCGAGGTGAATGCACATGACTCGAGATTAAGATGGAGAAGCAAAATAGAGACCTATGTCTAACATTATATGTCTCAAGGATAATTGGTAAATAGACAGAAACTTCATTTTTGGTAAAAAATTAATTTATATCTCTCTTTTTTCTTGTATGGTTACTCATTGATGCATTATTTACTTCCAAGTTAATTCGAATAAACCACCACCTTTGTGAAGCATGATCAAGCTTGCCAAGTATAGCTTGATGGCTTCGATAGAAATACAAAAGAAACCAATCGACTTTTAATTGTTGCCCTATATTTTTTGCCAAAACTCAAAATCGACATTTCATGTTAAAGGTTATGCCATAACAATGTTCAATGTGCAATAGTCAGAAATACGTATATATGGTTGCCTTCCATCTTACACATATTTTAGTATATTTTTTTTTCCTTTGTTTTGAGCTATACGGATACCTTCTACCTCTATATTACTATTAACTCATTAACCATATATATATATATATATATATGGTTAATGTATAATATATATATATATATATATATATATATATATATATATATATATATATATATATATATATATATATATATATAAACTCCTCGCAAGTTAAATAGGAGACGGTCCAAGTGTATCTTTATGTTACGGATGTTTTAATTTAAATTCTATAGTGGACTTCGGAATTCCATTTTTTTTTTCAGCTGTTCTATACGATTCAGCGCCATTTCGGACATCCTTAACAGCTTCTATAAGTTTAATTTTCTCGTATTTTCTAAGTTTAGGTATTTTACTACAATCCTAAAAAATCAGTTTAGTGATGAGACGGTCAAATTTAGTTATTGGACAGCTATCCAATAATTGTCATACTAAATTAATTTTACTGCTATTTCCAGTTAATTATACGTAAACCCGTTGAAAATTGTAGAATTATGTGGTAAGTATAGTTATCTAGTGACAGGTGTCCCATAATAGAATTCAGCAAGTTTTCTAGTTTTGTTATTGGACAGGCGTAATTAAATCCAAATTAAAAATCCCTATTACTGTACGCGATCTAGACAAAAGAATGTACGTAATATAGAAACAAGTAGTACAATCGTAAGTTAACCCTGTAATGTCCAATAACTGTCCCGTGTTCAAGAGTTCAAGAAGTTCAAAGATAAAAATCTATAAATCCATCGTCAGACCTGTAATAACATACGGATGCGAAACGTGGACCATGGCCAAAGTAAACGAAGAAAAGCTCAGACGCTTTGAACGAAAAATACTTAGAAAAATATTCGGACCTCACCATGACATCACCACAAACCATGATAAGATCAGAACCAATATCGAATTAAAAGCACTCTACAATGACGCCGAAATTGTCCAAGAAATTAAATCACAGCGACTAAGATGGGCAGGCCACGTGCACAGACTGCCTAAGGATAGACTTGTAAAACTGGTATAGGAGGAGATTCCCACAGGCAAAAGACCGCTCGGACGTCCCAGAATGCGATGGAGAGATAGCATTCAAGCAGATCTCCGGAAAATAAACATTCCATTTGACCCTAGGTTGATGGAAGACCGAACAAATTGGAAAAAAGTTGTACAGTCAGACAAGACCCATCCAGGGTTGTAGCGCTACGTGATGATGATATATATATATATATATATATATATATATATATATATATATATATATATATATATATATATATACCACAAAAGCAATTTAAACTGATGTGATAAAGATAAAGATTCCTATATATTATTTTGCCGTTTATTTGAAAAGATTATAAAAAATTGATATTCATATTTCAAAGAGTTTTGGATCGAAGTCTAAAAATGCTAATATAATCTTTACCCTCTTCTCGAAATTTCAACTCGAAATCGTTAGCTATGTATTAAAAATTTAAGCCTTATTTACCTTGATAAAATATATTTTGTAAAGCAAAGTATTCGTGAAAAAAATATTGACTAATTGACGCTCGTTTTAAAAGCTTGGATGAGTGCTGCGAAAAAAAAAACACGCAAATATTTCAAAGTTATCTTGCTCATATTTCCACTCTGCTACTTTCCAGCTCAAATAATTTTTAGCTTTTAGAGTTGCGTCATAAAAAAGTAATTTGAGCTGAGTCGCTAACAGTACAACAGTCTTTTTATACAATACATTTCCCTGTTGATCAAATAAACGGATGAAATATAAATTTAGATGAAAAAATACATACACCCCTACTAAAAAAGCGTTAACAGATAGAATTACGGGTTGTTAACAAAAAATAAAATTTTATTGTCGTTTTAAATTAACTTTTTAGTTAAAGCGACAAATAAAAATTTGGATCCAACCAAAAAGCAATGTACTAAAAGTGAATTTTTCGATGAGAATTAATATACTACATAGTAGAAAATAATACTGGTCTTTTAAAAATCAAGAACTATTCCCTGCTTCAGAAAAATGAAATGCGGCTTTGGCAAAAGATTTGACATGGGTTACCATAGGTTTGAAGAAATTTAGCCAGCTTTAGATCTGTATAAAATATTCAAATGAAGACAAGAATCCTAGCAAAGCTTTTGTTGACAAGCTTCATATAAAATGGAATGGTACATTTAACACCGGATATAAATTATATGTAGACTAATCAATGTTTTCCTTGTATGGTAGGGGTAATAATTATAATCCTGATGGAATGCAGCTGCTATTAAGATAAGAAGAAAGCCCAAAGTACGAAGGCAAAGAACATATGGTCAAACTGTACGTTTGACGGAACCTTGGTATGGGTCTGGCTGTAAAATCGTTGAAAATTCTTGTTTTGCTTCATAAAAAACAGCAGTCGAACTACATAATCGAGGTCTGTATTTGTTAGGTGTGGTAAAAACAGGTACCAAGCAATATCCGTTAAAGGCAATAAAGGAATAATGCCCTAAAACTATTGGGGGTAATGTTCATGCCACCGCAAAGGTTGATAATGTGACCTTACTGTAAGGTGGAGAGATGAAAAAATCCATACTTTTATTGGGAGCCGATATACCTACCACAATTGAAGGTAAACACGCTAAGAGAAAACGCATTAATAATGAGAATGGAATTCCCTATGTAAAAGACTGAAATTATAATATAATGGTAAAAAAATGGAATTCCCTTACGATTAAATTGATCAAAGAGTATACATAATGACAGCTCAACGATATATTAGTGAAATATTGCAACCAGCTTTACATCCATACCTACAAACCATTCTAAATACGATCTTGTAACAGAGTAACGCAAAATCTCGTAATTACCGTGAAATTATGACGTTCAGTCAAGAATATGGTAAAGAGACTTTGGAGTTGTCATTAAGATCAGCTGATATATCACTCATTAAAGATGTATAGGACATGGTAGGTCGAAACCTAAATCGATTGCCACGTCCTCCAGCAAACTTAGAAGATCTGTGGCATACCAGAAGAAGAATCTGCATGAGTATTCCGCAATATGATATATCGATGTCTTAATCTGCAAAAAAGCCAACTCCAATTAAGCAAATTTTTCAGTATGAACATAAAACCGTTCAGTCCATGAATAATTATATTTACGGTTAATTACTAAATCTTAATTCCTTTTTTTAATGCTTAGTGTTAATAATAATTAATCAAAAATAACTTTGTTTGACCTAAAACTTTTTTTTGTGCCATAAAAGGAGTTAGCATTTTTACATATTCAGTAAGAAATAGAAAAAAGGAGTTAGCCTGTTTTTTTGAACATATTTTAAAACAAATTAATATAAAGAACTAAATTTCAAAAATATCAAGAAAAAATAAAATATTACAGTGTAAAAAACTATTTATGAGGTAGATTATTGTAGTAGGCATGAAAATCAGTTGGGATGGAGGTTTTTAGATCTTGAAGATCTTGGAACTATCTGATGGTTAACGGCAATCTATCAGAATGGAAGTTCGGCAGCTAAGCAAACTCCCTTGGATTAGTCAGTTTTTCACGCCGTTGGGGAAGTAACTTATATTCTTCTTCAAAATTTACTTTATAAAATACGTATATTTCAGGGCTCTGATTTTATTTACCTTGAAAAGAAAAATTAAAAATGCTTACTACCGTATCTGTCAAAGGTGAAGAAAAAAATTTACCTCGAGATTCCCCTCCCTTTTTCCAGGTCGAATGGATTTGAGAAATTTGACTCGAATTGAGATTAAACGAATTAAAGAATGAATGTGCTAAATATTCGACGTAGGATGGTTTTGGATTTTTGCGAGTACTTCAGCAAATACCAATGTATTTAGCAGGTACATTAATAATTTTATTTCGAAGGTTTTTTTTCGATGGAGGCATGCATAGAATCTACCTCCATCTGTGTGTGACCTACTTCAAGGTACTTCTGTTCATAAACGATATTGCTGGTCATCGCCACATTTATCAAAGCATTACGTAGCAAAGTAACGTTTCGATTTTAAGCTGCGCATCCGTCGCTGTAAATTACTACTTTTTTGTCTGTGGTGTCCAAGATTTGTGGTAGAAGAACTTTATCTATAAGAAAGTATGAAATGACAGAAGCAAATTCTTCAGCGGAAACTCCATCTTCTGTCTCATTCAATAAAAAGCAGTATGCTTCCTTAGTTTTTAAATCCAATGCACAAAAATTATGCACATTAAGTATGGATTTGTAATAGAGTGATAATACATTATATATTGGTTCTGTAGCAGAGCCTGAATATCAACTGCAAATACGTAACCTTCTCAGTTTTTATGCTTTTCTTTTTCAGCACGAGCCTGCTCTTTTCTTGTTGTGCGTTTCTTGTATTCATCTTTAGATACAAAACCCAATTTATATGACATGCATTTTTCGAAGGCGTATTTTTAAGGATGCAATAATGATACGTTTTCTGTATCTAAAGTGTTATTAAATTTTGCTAAAGTGTTATTAAAAATTAGTAGTTAGCGGTTTGTGAACTGATATATAGCTGGATAAAGAAATCAATACACAAATAAAACGATATTATGAAAAAAGTGGAGTTAGCTTGTTTGCAGATTAAGCCATCGATATACCACTTAATTCGATCAATGTTCCATAGAGTAACTGAGTGTATATAAGATCAAGGAGAAGCCACTTATTATTAATTTTTGACGAAAATGGCGTTTTCTTAACTTTTACTACATGTGTAACAGCCGCTTTGGTTATTTCTAGACCTTACTCGATTATCTGTGGATGGTGGAGCACAAGATCTATGGTCGTGTTGTATGTCGTCTATGGTCGTCAAAAATGTCTGAAACATTCTTTTCATCTCGCTAGTTTATCTTGTATACGTCTTATTATCATATTATTTCGCTGTCATTTCGTTGACCTTCTTATGGACATTTAAATGTCGTGTCTTTCTTGAAGTTTAATTGTTTTCCATTTCCTTGACATCCAGTTTTCTTTAGCCTTTCTGTACTTTTGGTCTAATCATTTTAACAAATAAATTAAGTAATATTACAGTATATTAATAAAGAGATATATTAATTAATAAGAAATTAATAAATTATAAAAGTTTTGAGCACTTATAGCCAATTAAACTGTTAATTTATGTAATAATACATTTTTTAAATCATTTTAATTCTACATTGCAATGTTGGTAGTAATAAAACACATTGATTCCGGAAGCGGTACTAATCGCCCGTTTTATTTTAGTCACACTAGTATTTTGATTCGTTAGTGATAAAAAGTTGAACCTTTTTACTTATTAATTGACTTTTAAGAACCTCCTTTTTATTTTACTATTTGTCACAATCTATAAGAAATGCCCACCTTCATGATTCACCAAGAATTTATTGGGTGTTAGCGGTTTGTAAGGTTTGGCCTGTATATTATTATTTCTACTCTTTTTGTAACATTTTGTTCTACTAGGCTAACGGGAGCAGTCATTAACTCTGCTAAAATTGTCAAAACTCTTTTATTATAAGCAAAAATTATGATGTATACTAAAAATTAACACTAATGTAAAAAATTATAAAACTACAGTTATTGGCCATACAACCATAGTTACTGGTCATTCATAAAATTCCAATTTTTTTAAGTTTTTTTTTTGTTTTTGCAGGTAAGACACATAAAATTATTATTCGTTTTTTTGTTGTTTCTTTTCACAAGTACCGATATTCTCAGCACGTTTTTTTATGCTAACTTCCAAATTTGTGTATTTCCTTTGGGATATATTCTTGTAATTTAAAGAATTTATATTATTGCATACATTAAAAAATATTTCATTAATTGTGGCCAGAATAACGTTTTCGTCTACAGAATTATTAAGTTGGTTCCGCGATAATTCTTGGTTAAATGAAAGTTGGTTTTGCGATTAAAGAGTGTGTCTGCATGTATAGTATCAAGTGTATTAACTCATAACGTTTTCTTTCTTTTTTTTACAACACTTGAACAGTTTGACTTTTTTGCTCTTAGAATTATGTCTTGTGGCAATGTTTTTTATTACTTTGATCTTGGTTTCTTTGATGCTTTTGTTTTTGTTCTAATTTTGTTTTGTCTTGTTATGCTTTTTCGTTAATTTTACGCCTCTCTGCATTTTGACGATCTGAAGAAATGGACACGAAAGGCAACCTTTCGTGGAGTCGACGCTTTCTTGGGAATACTTATGGTCATGGAGTTTCACAGCCTTTCACAGCAATGAAGAGTTCCATGCTGAACGTGTGGCTAAAGAAATTACATTAAAAAGGTTCCTAAAAATCATAAGATTTTTTGCATCTAAACAATAATAAAAGTATGATCTAACAGAAAACTAAAGAGTTTGATAGGCTGTACAGACATAAATCAATTATAAACCATCTTTCAGAGACCTTTCAAAATGCTTTTACGCCATATAGACACTATTGAAAAGCATGTGTGCTTACAAAACGCGTACATTACTAAAACAGCACATGCTAATTAAACCGATAAAAAGAGAAATACCGTCTAAATTTTCGAATATATCAAAGAAAAGCCACTGAATCAACGTCCGGTATCGACGATAAAAGAAATCTTTTGCTTGTGGCACTATAGGGTAAACAACAAAATATTTTTCAAAACAAATATTATGTGTTGATAAAGATGGTTCCAAAAATCAGTCAGATTCGATTAGTTCTGGGAAAATATCTGTGTATAAGCGGAAATATAGAGACGTAAAATGTTTTAGTGTTGTCAGCAATCTACATAATTTTCAAGAAAAAACTCAGGTTTTGAGAACAAATAAAACCGAAAATAGAAATCAAGTACAATGTCCTCAAGCAAAAGCTTGAAAAAATTATAACAAATACATGGATGGGGTAGATCTACTCGATCAATATCATGCTAACTACTCCACCTCTTGGAAATCATGACGTTAGTGGATAACAATATTTTACTACCTTTTAGACACAGCAATAGTAAGCAGCTATATTTTATGTTAGAAGACTCTAAAAAAAATAACTCAAGTGCTAAGCCTATGACTGCATTACAGTTGCGCAGTGAACTAGCTGATAATTGGAATTAGCACTTTTACTTTCAGAAAAAAGTCTGGACCTCCATCAAACTCATTTTTGAATGCTGGTTCACACTTACCCAAAAAAGGAACTTACTCTAAGCAAAAAAGTATTTTTTTTATAAATTGTTTTTACCGATCGCTATATATACCATTGCCCAGTAAGTATTAGTTGTTACTCAAAATGCACACTGGTAGCTATATCTATTACACTTTTCAGCCCTTCTGACAAAGAAAATTTTTTGTCTTGTTAATGATGCATAATGAATTAGAGTGCAATGCAAATATATTTATTTTTTTTTATAATTTCTGAAAATCCTAATATTTCGTATTTTTGTTTAAGTGGCCAATCACTAGTGAGTGGCTCACAGATGTAGCCGTTATCCTATTACTTGTATATTTTAACCCTCTATCGCATGAATTTATTTTATTTTATTTTTTGACAAAATGAAATAAAATTATATTAAAAAGCTAGTAATAGATGTATGTAGAATTCACTGTTACACATTTTTTTTAAATGATCCGGTTTTTGCGAAAAAAAAAGTTGTGCCCATTTGGGAACAGTATGTATAAAAACTTTTATTATAACCAATTGTCATACACATTAGATCGATGTATTGTCAGTATCAAACTATTCCAAATTGTGAAACTTCTTAAAACAGTTACTATTTTTGGAATGAAAACATAAATGAACCTTACATTTCTCGCGCTGGACCCTTGATTTTTCCCTTACAGTTTATCACCTTACATCTTTCCCTGTTTACAGTTTAGTTTGACCAGTGTGAAAACTGATCTGTTTGGATGTATATATATATATATATATATATATATATATATATATAATTATGCACAGATATCAAAGTGAGGTCCTGACAATACACGCACTTAGTGAGGACCGGCAGAAAACGTAGACATAATCGTTTCAACTCTTCATAGTGACCTTGACAAGTAAATAGCAATTAAAAAATGACCAATATACACAAAAAAGATTACGTGTATGTGTCCCATATTGTTCAAGTATATTGCCACCCAAGTGAGGCCATTATACGCAGCTGTTAAAGTGAGACTGTATATATTTTTTAGTTATGCACACAAAATGAGGACAACTTTACGTGTATATTTCCTTACAGCTCATCAAGTGAGGACCATACAGTGTTGTCGATAAATATGAGATTAGTGGTTTCTACCGCCTTTTTCTGTATAACACAGTAAGAATTATTGTTTTGATGTTTCAGTCACTTGTAGTTATAAGAAGGATTTCGCTGTGTTCTTGCTCGTACTGTTTGTTAATTTTATAACATTTTAGTACCTAAGCATTAAATCGCGGTAGACTTGTCGGAGACTAGCGCAAAGAAATAGTTGTATATTTTTCAATAATTTACATTAAAGATGGATAGGAAATCAAGAATTTTGAAAATGGCATTAGTTGAGAAAAATAATAATTAAAATGGAGGATGCAGTGATAGTTCAGGAATTCGAAATTTATATTGCATTATTATGTGTTACATTGTGGGCCAAGGAAAACAGTCCACTTCGATATTTGGCAGTATTTATTATATTTTAAGGAAATAACGAAACAGGTCCATTTTTGATCTAAGGCGGACACATTCTTACGGTAAATACATCTGTCATTTTTCAAACCACACCGTTCCACTTCCCCCACCTCTTATTTTTAAATAGGGAATAGGGGTTGTCTGCTTTTTATTTAGTGAAAAAAATGTCATATAAACAAAGGTCGTATAATGTTTGGTTTTGAGATACGGGGTGATAAAATATAAATCATTTTTTAGTTTTTCGCAAATATCTCAAAAATAGTATTTACAATTGTCTTCTAATTTTACAGTTATTAAAGGGCCATTTAAACGTATCGAAAACATAAATAAACTCATAACATTATCAATTACTGACGTGCACCGAGGTTAATAGTTGCACTATTTTAAATAGAACTCCTAGGCCACTGCATATTTGGCAACATTTCTATATTTTTTTTAAATGCTCGATCAATTTTACATAAAAAGTTCCTGTTATTAAAATCGTAAATCGTATTAAAGTCGTATCTTTTTAGTTTTTGAGAAAAACAACAGTTAATCATTCTTTGCAGTGTTTTTTTTTTTTTTAAATGCTAAAATTTATCGTTTTTAATATTGGCTGTTGATAGAAATTATTAGTAAAAATCATAATATTCTTATTGATGAATAATAACATTTTGTACAAAATTTAATATTTTTAATATTATTTTTACTATTAACTTTTACCAACAGCAAATATTAAAAAAGATAAATTTTTACATTTAAAAAAGTATCTGCAACTGCTGTTTTTCTCAAAAACTAAAAGAGATACGACATTTTCACAACATGAATTTTTTATGTAAAATTGATTGAGAATTTAATAAAATTTAGAAATGTTGCCAAATATGCAGTGGCGTAGAAGTTCTATTTAAAATTGTGCAACTAGTAACCCCAATGCCCGCCATTGATTGATAATAAGATGAGTTTATTTGTATTTTAGATAAGTTTGGATGCCGTTTTAATAGTTGTAAAATTGGTCAATTGTAGATATCATTTTTGAGATATTTGCAAAAAACTAAAAAAATATTTATACTTTATGACCTTGTATCTCAGAAAAAAAAAGCATTATACAACCTATATTTATATAAACTTTTTTTCACTAAATAAGGTCTACTATAAAGTCCTTATAGCCATAAAGTGTTATGGCGTCGAAACGTTGTCTAGCAATAAAGTTTTATATATCGTTGAATTTCTAATAAAAAGATAATATCAAATCTGCAGAAAACTGAATTTAGTACTATTGGAAAAAATGAAGTTGATGATGGTTCCAAAAAGACGAAACGTGGGATATAAAATTTTTTATAACAGTTTAATAGAGCATTAGAAACGAAAATAAAAGTGTTATTAATTTTGTTCCTAGTCTGTTAATAACTCCAAAAATAAATAAAAACCGAATTGCAAAATTTTGGTTTTTTGCGAATTTTTTTCAAAACGGCTTAAGATATCCTTGATTTTTTAGTGTCAAATTAGTGTGCTTTTGATTACGCAACTTTGGCCTAGTTTAACCTTCTTCCTATGTTTTACCGTTTACGAGATCCACATACTTTGCATCTAACTTGACTCACCCTGTACAATACAATTAACTTTTTGCATAAATATTTTACAAGTTTCTAAAATGCTTAATGTTTATTATTTATCAAAAACATTTTCTGTTTACCATTTTTTTAGGTAATAAGATCAAAAGAAAAAAGAGTATGTAATAAAAAAGACTGTTCTTAAATTTTCTCGACATATTACCAGACATCATGAAGACGGGATTGAAGTTCAAGAAATTTTGTCATGTTCAGTTGGTAGTAAAAAAAGAAAAATACTTTTTAATAAACTCAGAAGCAAGGGAAATTTTCTAAAAAGTTGTACCAATGATCGTGTTGTCCCTGTGCGAAAACCTTTATTGGGAGAACTAGTACCAGCTAGAATATCATCCTATTTACCTTGCAAATTTTGTAAAGGTTTCTATACAAAAAATTTCTTTATAAACGTGTTAAGAAATGCCCTCATAATACAACAGACACCACAGAAATAATTAATGCTCAAACAGAAGGACAATCTTTATTTTCGACATATTCCAATAGTGATATTTTGAGGAAAGAAGTATTTCCAAAAATGAGATCAGATATATCTTTCACAGCTAAAACCGATAATTTAATTTGTGCTGTTACAGAACGTTATTTGAAAAGTCACCGAGATAAACAGTTCCTACTAGTTTCATCAAGAAAAATGAGACAACTGGCATATCTTCTAACCGAAATAAAGAAGAAAATAAATGAAAAAATTTGCTTGGTGCACTAGATCCAATTAACTTTGATACTGTAGTAAAATGTACCAAAATAATATCTAAATGTGATACTGATAATGAAAGTTATGGAGCGCCATCACTAGCTGCTAACATGGGCACACAATTAAAAGAATGCGTTGATGTATCTTATAGTATACAACTTAAAAGTTGTAGCACAGAAAGTGAAAATATGAAAAAATTAAAAGTTTTGAAAGAACTAATTTCAAGAGAATGGCAGTATGAGATCTCTACTCTTGCTAATGAAGATCTACAGCAAAAAAATGGAACAAACCATCGCTTATTCCTCTAGCTGAAGATCTGACATTATTAAAATCATATCTGAATATTGAAGGAGAAAAATTCCGAAACATATTAAAACAGGATCAAAGTAACGAAAAACCATTTAGAATACTTCAGGAAATTTGTTATGTACAACTTATATTACTGAACAAACGAAGAGTAGGTGAACTACAAAGAATGACCGTACATTGCTACACAACTAATATCAACAATCAAACCTCTACATAATTTGATAGTTGTATCAGGGAGAGTGAGAAATTTCTCATGAAAGCTTTCAAGCGAATAGTGATAAAGGGAAAACGAGGAGGGGGAGTTCCTGTATTATTTACAGAAGATATGTCTAAAAATATAGAATTACTTTTGGCCCTCAGGGGCAAAATTATCAAACCAAAAAACGTGTATTTATTTGGTAACACTATGCTGTATATTACTTATTTATTTTTAGAACATAAGAAAAACGCTCGGACAGGTCGATTTTTAAAATAATCATAGTATATTATAGCGTCAATGTTTCGAACTTTACGCGATACCTTTTCAGGTGACAGGCATAGCTTTGATTTTCTAAATAGGAAAGTACATCATGCGACACCTTATTTAAAAGCTTTTGAAATACTGATTACAAAAATTTATATTATTTTAAGCCTTTCTGAGAACACAGGCGCAAAATTTCGCTCGAAATGTTTTTAAATGCGTTCATTTTTTTCGAATTCTGAGGAAACTATTAAGTATTTTTGAAAAATTTAAACGCAGAATGAATAATTACTGTATTATCTATGATCGAAAGTCCCTGAGAACTTCTATAATATTTATTTTAATAAGTTACAGCGGTGAAAAAATTTTATTCTGATTTTTTATTTTAAATATATCATTCAAAAGAAACTTCTTGTTTATTATAAGGGACTTTTTGCCCTCGGCACTAATGTAGTCTTTTATTCTGCGTTTAAATTTTTTAAAAATATCTATTAGTTTTCTCACGATTCGAAAAAAATAAATGCGGTTAAAAAGAATTCGACCGAAATTTTGCGCCTACGCTCTCAAAAAGGATTAAAGTATTATACATTTTTGTACTATTTGAATTTATGCGACGATCCACTGTTTTAAAATGGGTTGAACAGATGTTGCCAGTTGTATGGTCCTCACTATGTGTATCGTAAGTTATTCAACAGGGCATATAATATACATGGTTAGAAAATATACGCCAAAGTCAGCGCCTCTATGCGGAAAATCTCTGAACTAAAAATTGATGTGGACCATACAAAATGAGGTCCCACTTTTTTTTGTAAAAAAACGGTTTTTGCTATCAGTACATGCCTACGAAAAAGTCTTACATTGATTGACTAAGTGAGGTCCATATACTGGACCTCACTTTGTACAGGACCTCACTTCAACCGCAGTTTCTTTTGATATGTGGCTCACTTCATACGCTGGAAGAAAATATATATATATATATATATATATATATACATATATATATATATATATATATATATATATATATATATATATATATATATATATATATATATATATTGGGTCTAGGTTCAATGCATCTTCTTTTGGACGGTTGTTCGAGTGTGGAACTTCTAGGCCGACCTACTTTTCTTTTTTGTAAAACACCACTGTTAGTTCGTTGTTCAGCTAGAATTGTTTTGAAATTCAACAGTGGTATAATCTCTTGTTTTTCTAATATCTAAGCATTGATTACTGCTACATCCAGCATATGATAGAAAATACGGTGGTACCATGTTTTGATTTTGATTGGCTATAATCCCAATAAGGAATCTTGCAGATTCACACCGCCCATGTGCCTGTTATATTGTTGTACAATGTCTGGGCAATCAATTTCTTTCCTAGTTCTTTCGGTGCGAAAGAATCTTTCCACTTTGGCTGTTGGTTGAGTTTCACAATAATCTGAGAGTAAATACACAATTTTGTTGTCACACCACTGGACTGTATGTAATAATAATAATAATAATAATAATAATGGACATTAAAACAAAAGCTATCTGTTTACTCAGGCCGCCTGAGGAGGTACAAGGTTAGTAACCACCGGAAATGCGACAACATACTTTTTGAGCAAGCAGAGAAGGCTTTCTATAGGAAACTTAATTCCACTGTAGAAAATGCAAATAATAAATCCTACCCAAGCCAAGAAGAAATTCATGAGTTTTGGGGAAACCAACTTTCGACGCCAGCTACTCATAATAACAATGCTGGATGGATTGAACAAACGACGAACAACTGTCAACACTACAGTAATATTCCTTATGAACCTTTCACCACTGAAGAAGTCTCGAACATTATCAAAGAGCTTCATAACTGGAAATCTCCTGGACCAGACGGAGTTCAAAACTTCTGGCTAAAGAAGTTTTGGAGTGTTCATGAGCTTTTAACAGTATTTATTAATAATATTATTTCTAATTCACAGGAAATACCATCATTTCTTACTCAGGGAACCACTTATCTAATACCGAAGGATCAAAGTAATACCCAAGATCCAGCAAAGTACCGCCCAATTACTTGTCTTCCAACTTTGTACAAATTGGTCACATCCTGTGTGGCCCGGCGTATCTACCAACATTGTGCTCTGAACAATATCATAGAGCCTCAACAGAAAGGATGCGCTAAGGGCTCCATGGGCTGCAAAGAACAACTTATTATCGACTCAGTCATTTCTAACCAGGCATACACCAAAAAAAGAAACCTGTTTACTGCTTTCATTGACTACAAGAAGGCTTTTGATTCAGTGCCGCATGAATGGCTGGTAGATATATTAAGAATATATAAAGTCGATGATAATCTCGTGACCTTTTTGAAGAATATAATGGCAGAGTGGAAGACTAAAATTCACCTTCAAATACCGGGTGAAATTAATATCGAAACTGAAAATATCCCTATTAACCGGGGGCTTTTCCAGGGGGACTCGTTGAGTCCACTTTGGTTCTGCCTAGCAATGAACCCACTATCTCAGCTGCTGAACTCTACTGACTCAGGTTTTAGCATCAAAAATAACAACACTGTTGTAGCGAAGCTTAATCATCTGTTGTATATGGATGATTTAAAATTAATGGCTTCCACTCGAAACCACCTAGATGAGATGCTAAAAACTGTAGAAAATTTCTCAAATGATATCAGTATGAATTTTGGACTAGACAAGTGCCGTATACTAAATATAGTCAGAGGAAAGATTCAGCCCGGAGGTTTCGATATGCAAGATGGCCAAAACATCGAGGCAATGGGTGAAAATGATATGTACAAATATCTCGGAGTAAAACAAGCGCGGAAAATTGACCATAAACAAATGAAAACTGAACTAACTTCGGAGTTCGTACGAAGAGTAAGACAACTAAATCGGTCATATCTTAATAGTAAAAATTTGTTTAAGGCATTAAATACGTACGCCTGTTCCGCGCTGAGCTACTCATTTGGTATTATAAAGTGGTCAAAAACAGATATAGAGGATCTTCAGCGGAAAGTAAGAACACTTCTCACAAAGGCGCAAAAACATCACCCACGCAGTGCAGTAGAGAGAACAACATTACCGCGGTATCAAGGGGGAAGAGGACTTATGGATATAGGTGAGCAATTGGATAAACAAATTGCTAATTTAAGAACTTATTTTCAGGTACAGGCTGAGACATCTACTTTACATCGAGCAATTTGCGCAGTAGATGATACGACGCCGCTTAAACTGAGGGAACAAGAAATGCGCATAAACCACCTGACTAAACAAGACAAAATGCGCACCTGGATGAGTAAACCTCTGCATGGGCGACATCTCAATGAGATCAGCCAAGAATATGTCGACAATACAGCGTCGAACTATTGGTTGACATCAGGAAAGATGTTTCCCGAGACTGAGGGTTTCCTACTTGCCATTCAGGATCAGGTTATTCCAACTAAAAATTACCTGAAATATATTGTTAAAGATCCCCAAGTCCAAAATGACAAATGCCGATATGGATGCCAAGCCCAAGAAACCATCCAACATCTTACCGGTGGCTGCCAGGCATTTGTCGGTACTGATTATAAAGAACGTCATGACTCAGTAGGAAAGATTATCCACCAAGAACTAGCTGACAAACTGGGACTTCTCCAAACCGACCATCTTCCTTATTATCAATACGTCCCTGATAGAATGCTTGAAAATGACAACTACAAGCTATACTGGGACCGCACTGTGCTTACAGACCAACCAGTGGCCCATAATAGACCCGATCTCATACTAGTTAATAAAATTACTAGGCAAACAACACTTATTGATGTGACGATACCCAACACCAATAATTTACGTGTTAAATACAACGAAAAGATCGCCAAGTACAGAGATCTAGAAATACAAATCAGGAGACAATGGAGAATGGAAAGTACCCAGACGATACCCATTATTCTTTCTACCACTGGAGTCATCCCGAAGAGCCTCCTAGAAAACATAAAAAAGCTGGGTCTAAACGAACATCTATATAAGATTATGCAGAAAGCTGTGTTACTTTCGACGTCCAGATGCGTACGAAAATTTTTGGGAGATACACCGACATACCAAGTCACCTAGGACTCGATAACATGGAAAGAGTCCCACCAGAGCTCAATCCTTTTGATACCGTAGGTATCTGGGATGAGTGAATTTTCCCCTTAGAGGGAGTGTGAGCCGTATGGCTAAATCTGGATAATAATAATACTTTATTTCCTTTTTGACAAATACAATTTGTATAGGATCAGTCACAGTTTAGTAAACAAAATAAGTAAATATAAATGTAAATCTAAAATTACGCTAAACCTAACATTACAAGACAAACACAAATAGAAAATGTAAAATTACTAGTGTATACTTAAAATAATGTCAACTACTAAAATATTCATCAACAGAATAAAACGTATTCTGCAATAAAAAATCTTTTAAAGTTAATTTAAATATTTTCATATTCTTACATTTTTTTATTGGCTCGGGTAACTTATTATATATTCTTTGACCTATTATTGCAGGTGAGTAAAAATGCATATTTCCTTTAGAAAAAGGCACATGTAATTTTTGATTCTGCCTTGTATTTATATTGTGAATTTGACTATTAGTTTTAAATTTCTCAAGATTTGAATGAATAAAAACACAAACTTCAAAAATATATAAACACGGCACAGTTAAAAGTTTATATCTAGTAAAGTAACTCTTACAGCTAGTGATTCGAGAAATACCAGCAATACAACGGACTATTCTCTTTTGAGACAGAAAGACTTCATTGAATTTACAAGACCTACCCCAAAATACTATGCCATACCGCAAACGAGACTCCACCTGAGCATAATACAGCATAATTAGCTGTTTTTCACTTAGTATATCTTTGAGGTTTCGAAGTAGGTAGCATGATGAGTTCATTTTGGAAATAATATCATCACATTGCCTTTTCCAATTGAGACATTCATCAACATACAAACCCAAAAACTTTAGGCAATGAACTTTTTCAATTTGTTTAGAATATATTGATAGTTCGATATCTAACAGATGTTTCTGTCTATTGTGGAAATGAATAGCATGCGTTTTATCCGCATTAAGATGTAAGTAATTCGAGGAAAACCAATTACTAAGATCACACAAAAGTTCGTTACATTTATTTTCAAGAGATATATGTGATTTATCTGATATAAGTATTGAAGTATCATCTGCATAAAGTGTAAACTGTACAGCAGAATTTATTGAGACAATATCATTTAAGTAAATAAGAAATAATATTGGGCCAATTACAGAACCTTGTGGAACACCCATATGAATGTAAATGTAATCTGATTTGCAAATATTTACTGTATTCTCATAAGTACCAGAGTGTTCCTGTATTAAAAACTGATACAGAAGTAAAACACTTCACATTTGTATTTAGGTATAAAACATATTAAAACTTTTAAAAAAGTGTCGTCAAAATTTATACAGTAGCATAACGTGAAGTTTTCGATCTAGATCAGATCATCTTCAGTGCCTTGAAGTGTAATTGAAGCTAACACTAAAATTGTAGCTGTGGCATCAATATATGGTTTTACATTGTTCCAAATTTAAATTCTAAGGTGACTCTGGGTCGATGACATTGGATAAAAATTTATTACTTAAAGAGCAACATGTTTCTTTGCTCGACTTGAACACGTGGTTCTTATCAGTTAAAACGACACAGACCAACAGTTGGTAGTTGATAGTAAAACTTAGGTCAAGAAACAAGAGGCCCCTATTTGGGTAGTTTTGATTTTTAATTATTAAACCTGTCTTACATAATACATGCGGCACAAAACAGAGATACCTACCGTTTGATGGTCGCCAACCTTCGGTAGAAGACGGCACATAAAGAAGAAGAAACCTGTCTTAATGGTATGCCACCAGTTATGCATACAAGAATATGTAAAAGTTAATATTTATTTTATTTTTGATGTTTTTCCAGTAAATAACTATAAATGTTGCTCAATTTATCTATGTCAGACTTTTTATTTATGCAAGATGTACTAGATTTTATGAAACATATTTCCAAGAAAACACGTTTTGCATGGTTTAATGTCTTTATATATATTTATATATATATATATATATATATATATATATATATATATATATATATATATATATATATATATATATATATATATATATATATGTATATATAACATATTTCGCAACGAGGATAGTCGGATCTACGGGCCGTGGAAGTTATGGCTTTAATTGGTAATATTGAACAGATTAACTCTAAAAGTTCTGACATACCCTCATATATTGAGCGTATGAAGAGCTTTTTAAGTGTAACATGGTGGAAGATAACAAAAAAGTTTCGATGTTCCTCACTTTCATGGGAGGGGAAGCGTATGAGGTATGTTAGCACTAGAGTTACCACGGATGAAAACATATTAGCAATTGAAAAATGTTCTTGTTGTGCACTATAGTCCAAAACGATTAATCATTGCAAAGAGGTATTTTATAACTTTTATTTAAGCAAACAGAAGCCAAATGAACCATTAAGCAATTATGCTCAAAAGTTAAAAAACCTTTCCAATCACTGTCATTTTGGTAACTTCTTAAATGAAGCCTTACGAGATAAGTTCGTTTGTGGATTGAAATCAGATACAATAAGAAGAAAATTACTGACTGAATTACCTTATTTTTAGCTAATATTCGAAAATAAAATACACGTACACTAACAACCTACTCCAAGTTCACGTCAAACAAAACTGCTATTTATCCAAACAACCGATGGGTATATCAGCAACACACAATACACATCTAAGAACGAATGTTCCCAAGAGGGAATAAGATGTGTACGCGGTTAAAATAGTCGATAGTAAATACTCATCTAAATTTTATATTTTGACTTTTCATTTGGGTCCTTTATGCAATAGAGGGTTAAAGTTTTAATTTCTGAAATATAAGATGTAATAAGCGACTGACGTCGCTGTAGTAGAAATAGTTTACAACACTAAATGTAAGAATTTCAACAATAATTTTTCTGGTGAACTAAAAATATTATTAGACTAAGACTGTAACATAAACAATATTGTAAATTAAAGAAACTCACTTCTTCTTCTTAACATGCCATACACCAAAGTGCGTAGGCGACTATCTCATTACTAGAATTCTGTTCTTGGCGGCGTGACACAGCTCGCCTGTATTGTGTATTCCTGTCCATTCTTTAATATTCCTTAACCAGGATAATTGTTTGCGGCCGGCTCCTCTCCTACCTTCGATCTTCCCTTGTAGGATTAACTGTGGTATTTCATATTTTGCTCCTCTCAATATGTGCCCAAGGTAACCAATCTTGCGTTTTTTAATTAATTCAAAGAGTTCTCTTTCCACGCCGGCTCTCTTAAGGACGTCATCGTTTCGAACTCTATCCACCCAAGGTATGCGCATCATTCTTCTCAATGACCACATTTCAAATGCTTCAAGTTTGTTGATAGATGTTTTTTTCAAAGTCCACGTTTCCATGCCATAAAGCAAGATGGACCATATGTAGCACTTGACCATTCTGTAGCGTATTTCGAAATTTAGGTTTTGATTACATAGGAGCGGTCTGAATTTCACAAAAGCTTGTCTTGCCATTTGTATTCGGGTTTTTATCTCTTGTTGTGGATCCGATTGGTCATTGATTGTAAGGCCAAGGTATTTAAAAGTTTTCACGCGTTTTATGCGATCGTCACCTATGCATATTATCGGATTTTGTGGAGGGTTTCTGCTAATGACCATATATTTCGTTTTCAAAATGTTGATTTTGAGGCCATATTTTTTACCTATGCTATTCACCCTATCAAGTAATAACTGCTGATCTTCCAAATTATCAGTTATAATCACTGTGTCGTCCGCATAGCGTAGGTTGCTAATTGGTATGCCGTTCACCTTAATGCCTAATTCCCTGTCTTCTAATGCTTCCGCAAATATATTTTCAACATACAAATTAAAAAGCATCGGAGAGAGTATGCAGCCTTGGCGGACACCTTTCCGAATTTCAAATTCATCCGTATATTGGTCTTGATCAATCCTCACCTTTGCCATTTGGTTCCAGTATAGATTCTGAATAATTCTGATCTCCTTCTGGTCCATGTTGGCCCTATGTAGTAGTTCCATCATGATATCATGTTTAACATTGTCAAATGCCTTCTCGTAGTCGATGAAGACATCTTTTCGTTGATCTAAACAATTTTTTATTAAGGTGTTCAAACATAAAATTGCCTCTCTTGTTCCTAGTCCTCCCTTAAAACCGAATTGTGTTGACCCGCTAAGTTCTTCTAGTATCTTGTATCTTGTTTCTAAGGAAACTCACATTTTTCATCAAATGTAAATTAATTAAATAATTGCACGGTAATATAAATTAACACAATGTAAATCTACATGTCACTTATATCTCACTACAGTTGGTGCGACTGAAAACTCTTATGAAACTTAAGAAAATTTACGCTGTATGTTTCGCATTCTGCTGATTTGCATTACGTTACGAAAAGTTATTGTCAGCATACTATTTGATTGCCTTTTGAAGAGAATCGAAAACTGTTATAAACCAGTAATATATATTAGAAAGTTTGGTTTCATTTAATGAATCGGGAGTCAGCACACCGAAATAACAGAGTACGAACGAGGCCTTGTACTAAATCATAAATCTCTATACGCGAAATGTTTTTGAAGTCTTAATTAAAAATTCCACAGCAGATACGCATCAAAGTAGGTAAATAAAAAGCTTTAATTAGATGGCGAAAAAAAATGAGAGAAATTTGAGTTGAGCAGATATTTCCGTTCGTGGGAAGACAAAAGAAATGCGACAGCGGAAGAGCTATTTATTTAGTTTAGTATTGCACTGGAAAATAATAAAGTGGAAATGTGAGCAAAACTCGTTTGAAAAATTTGACTGATTTTTCTTGTAGCACTCATCCGAGTTTTTTAAATGAGCTTCAATTAGTCAATATATTTTACCACAAACTTTAAGTTTTTGTAATATATCTTCTTTTTAAATTAAGCGGGTTATTCAATACCGTAGTTTGGCGCAAATTTAATATCTGAGAATGAAATTGATTACTACGATCTCTTTAAAATCCAGAAAGAAATTTTTAAAAGCTTTATTTAATCTAAAAAAGTTATAACAAACTCACTAGAGTCTTCGTTTCTACATCGACTTGTTATTTGCTAGTTCCTAGATAACTCAGAATCTTTCAGGGGACAAATAGCAGTATGCTTTTAAAAGCAGGAAGTTTGTATGCCATAAAAAATAAAAATCAGATATTCTTATTTGTTTTTAAGTTAATATCTTTAACCATAGTAATGCATTTTTATTAGTTAATACGTGACTGAAGTCATTACATTGCTTTTAAATTTCTCATTGTATCTTTAAAACAAGACTTCTCTCTATTTTTTTCTCTTTGCTTGACTTTTCTGTAACTCACTCTAATGCTTTTATGTTATTTTATGGTTCTGTGTCAGCTCTTCTTCATACTCTAGGATTTCTTAATCCTTTTTAGAATGCCGTGTTTCTACAGAGGTAGTCAATCATAATGGATATTTTTATTTTTGAACCTGCTGCTCTAAACAAATCACACTAATCACATTGATTCTACATCCAAGAATTCTGTCTTTGGCCTAGAGATCTTCTTCCTTGAATCTTTCCCTATAATAGTCTCAAAATTTCATATTTTGTTCCCCTCATCACGTAGCTTAGGTATTCCAGTTTTCTTGTTTGTATAGTGTTAATTAGTTTCTGTTACTGAGTTGAGTTAGTTTGACAAGCTTTAGGCTACGGCTTCACGAGCGACAGATTGTCGCTAGCAGTAGCAGTAAAATTACGGCGGCAGTAAAGCAGTAAAATCATGGCTCCACGAGCGACAGTTTACAGCGCGCATATGTGGTCTTGTAGTGGCTTCATGAGCGTTAATATGACGCAGCTACAATCAGTGGTATCTTGTCCGTTTATATAATGTCCGTTTATATAGCAGATAAAGTAAATAAATAAATAAGTAAAATAAATTCACACCGATAATACAACAATATAGTATGGATAATCTATCATTTCAACAAAAAATTGCTTTAATATTGGCATTGCGCCGTCGACGTAGGGTTCAAAAACAACGGAAATGGTGGATTCGCCCTGTTCTAGTGCCTAGACAGACAGAGGGAATTTTTTTTCTTTTACACAACAAATTAAAAGAATATCCTGACAAGTTTTGTTAATATTACAGGATGTCAGTATCTTCTTTTAATTTTTTATTATGTGAAATAGAAGATGTCATACGAAAACAGGATACATCAATGCGTGATAGCCTAAGCCCAGAAGAAAAATTAGCAATTACTTACCTTAAAGTAAGATTTCAAATTACATATTTTATAATCCTATACATGTATCTACCTAAAAATAAAAAAAAAACAAAATATTTAACTATTTAACTTTCATTAGGATAAAAAGGGGCCGCCACCACTTCTTACCTCTGCGTATTCTGTAATTAGCTAATGAATTATCAAGTAGATCGACGGCTCCCATATGTCGATTATATTCATTTATCATATTGGGTTGATGTAATGAATATTCCTTTTTCAATATCTAACTTGCTTTTTTATGTTACAATAATTTAAAAAATTCTGATGCGACATAAAATCTGCTTTGTTGCATTCTTTTATTTATGAATTTTACGCCAAGCTATCGAGAACGAAACATTAGTACTGAAGGATAATAGAATTTTACTATAAACAATAATTATTAAAATTTTATTTATATGACATGATTAGACAACCACTTATATAGAAATGAATCACCAGTTGGAAGAAGGAAATCCAAAAAATAGATTTTCGGGAAATCAATAAAAACTGTTTATTCTCTCTATTCAACTTTTTCTTGTTTAATAATGGCATCTATTATAAAGTACAGTTTGATACGGTTAATTAGGATTAAAAAAAAACCATCCATTGATTTTTTTTTATCTTAAATACCGATAAAGAAAATATTGGATTTATTTCTTTCTTAGAACTTATAATTTTTTGTTATGATTTGGGACACAAAATTGTATGAAAAAACTTTAAAGTAATTTATAAAAACAAAGAAACAACTTAACAAACACAGAGAAATAAACAAGCAAGAACAAAAATATCCGATTAAATGGCAATTACCGCTACAAGCGACAAATTACTGCTAGTGGAGCCACAAACGCGCTGCAAATTACTGCTAAAGAATAGGTCCGGATCTATTCAAACGCGACACGACCTTGACGACGCATCTCGGTCTCGAAACGAAGCGACAATCTACAGCGCGTGGAGCCACTCAGTATCACTGCTGTTGTTTTCATTTATCAAGCTACATTTTACTGCTACTGCTAGCGACAATCTGTCGCTCGTAGAGCCATAGCCTTAAAGGCTTACCCAACTCAAACTTCAAACTAGTAGCGTTGCGTGCTGTCTTTTACTTAATCTTTGTTATCTCGCGTTTTTAATAGCTAGCAACAATTTTTTTTTCAGGCAACCTTATTTCATCATAGTAAGAAAAAAATTGGCTTTAATTTGATATAAAAAGCATGCATAAACGTCATGAGCAGCGTATTTTATTTAAAACTGCTGTCATTTTTTGAGTGACAACCTATTATCAATGTATTTTTCTAATTTTAAATGTATGTAAAAATGTGAGTTCGGTTAACTACGTTATGAACGTAGTGATCCTGCAGTTTGATCTTAGACTATTAGTTATCATTCGGATTACTTTCGATTGGAACCTTTTAAAAATGTTAATACTGGATCTAGCTATTGCACCTCCTATCTGAATTCTATAGCTCCAAATGGATTTTAAAATAACTTTATATGTCAAAATTTTATTGTTGATTGACAGTTTTGATTTCCGGTCTAATAACCAATATAGTTTGGTGAGTTTAAGGCCCCCCTGTTTTTGCTGGGTAAGTATGGATAGATGTGGATACCAGAGGATAGTTTCCCTTGCGGTTTGTAAATGTTACCTGCGCAGATTTTGTCTGCGCAGTAACACTTTTAGTCAAGTTTTTATTGCATTTAGGTTAGCCTGTACTCTGTGTGATGCTGCGACTGGGTCTTTATGAGAAAAGATTACTGCTATGTCATCTGCATAAGTTGCTGTTGTGACTTCGGTTAATGTAGTTAAGTCCACAGTGAATCCACAGTGAATCAGGTATAGCACAGGTCCAAGAACACTGCCTTGAGGGACTCCATCTATAATTAGTTAGAGTCTGGTATACTTATTGTGATATTTTAGAAGGTAATGACAGTCTTGCAGGTAGGACCTTAGGATTTGGAAGTAATTTTTTGGATTGGTTTTTTTTATTTTGTTTATAAGAGCATTATGCAAGACTTTGTTAAATGCCGGAGAGATATCCAAGATGATTCAAATAGTATTTGGTGGTTTTGCTATGCACGTGATGCGTAATTGATTTCTTGATTTTTGTAGATCCGTCGTGAGCCGTACCGTCTGGATGATTAGTGCTGTATATTACATAATTAGAACATTTGAAATAACTGCGGCTGGTAAAGTTGGTTTCAGATATCAGTATTATGTCAATGTTATTGTTGATTAGGAAGGCTTTGAACCTTGGGTAGGTTGGGTTAGCTCGTAATTGTCTTCCCTTAATATATATATCAAGAATTTTTTCGATTGTCTTCTTCAGAAGAATCCTACGAATATCATGGACTCAAAATAAAATATTGTTGACTATCAAAAGAAGAAAACTTAGTTACTTAAGACATGTGATGAAACGTCAAAAATACTCATTATTGCAACTTATTATGCAAGGTGAAAGAAAAGCGAAATGTACGAAGATAAACAATGCCAAGCAGTTTTGGCATGTTAAAGATTCATTAGTATGAATTTAATCATTGCTTCTTTTGGACGGATCTTTTCTCCAGGCCGTTTTGTAGAGCACTTTTTATTGGCTTCATTTTTAACCTTGTCTCGAAGAGGTAATTTGGCTTTTGAAGAGGTTTTTAGTTGCATATTTTTTCGTTTTCGCGATTGCTAGCTAGCATTGTGCGAAAAAGGATGTTTGACTGATCTTCTTTGCTGCCATTTTCTTCGGCCGTGATTGCTCAGAAAAAAAATGTCTCCTTTGTTCTGACATCCATTGATGTACTGATGATCTGACCAACAATAAAAAAGGACCTGAAGTTAAATTTCTCAAAGGCCTTCATAGATAAATCGTAGAGAAATTTTAAGTATTTGCTGTACCAGATATAATTTTTTTATACGTATGGTCCTAAAGTTTTGGGAAAAATTTTACCTGGTCTGATTGAGAAGCAAAATGCATTTAACAAAGAAGGCTATGGAATTTAAATGTCATCAGTTATTGACATTTAATAAACAAAGCAGAATATTTTAATTTGTGCTCTGCAAAATGTCTTATAAAATTGATATTCGTCGAGGTGTTTATAATATGGTTGGGCGAATGTCGAAACGAGATATTGTTAATATTTATCGAGGTCAAAACATAAGCAAATCGATAATTTATCGCACAATCAGAGAATGTGAAGAAGGGATACCATGTGTTAACTTGCGTAAAAGTGGCCGACCGAGGATTTTGAACCATATAAGAGAGACAAGACTGATGGAAGCAGCTAAGAACAAAATTGGGGTCTCACAGCGAAAACTGGCCAGAAGATGTCGTGTTGGAAAGACTACAGTATACAGGACCCTATCGAGTAATAATATTATCTACCGGAAAAGAAGGAAAGCTCCAAAATACACAGATGATCAATTAGAGAGAATTTCGAGACGTTGCCGCGCGTTAAGGCGAGTGCATTTCGTCAACAAATTGATCGTGATGGACGATGAAAAATATTTTACTTTGTTCAACTCTGAGATGAAGGGTAACGATAGGTTTTACACGAATGATTACGAAAATGTACCTGATGAAATAATATTCAAAAGTAAGAAAAAATTTGAGGACAAAATTTTGGTATGGTGTGCAATTTCTGAGGCTGGCTTTATCTCACAGCCCTACATTGGTGTTGTTCGAAGCGAAGCCTTAAATGCAAATATTAATATTCAAAGATGTCTCTCTAAATTGCTTCAGTGTGTGAACAGACATCATGCAAATGATCAAATAGTCTTTTGGCCAGATCTTGCTTCATGTCATTACGCGAGGATCACAAGGGACTGGTACGAAACTAACAACATTACCTTTGTAACGAAAGCAGACAATCCCCCCAACCTACCTTAGGCTCATTCAATTGAAGAGCAATATTAAGTCGGAAAGTCTATAATAACGGATGGGAAGCACAAAATCAGGAACAGTTAAGACGCCGCATATATACAAAAATAGAGAAATTGACGCCGAGGTCGTGCAAAGGATGATGCAACGTGTCAGGGGAATTATTAGGCAAATCGAAAATAATGGTCCCTTGTCTGTCATTTGAATTTTAATTTATAATAAGGATAGTTAAGTTAAATTGTTGAATAATTTAATAAAAATATAAGATTATTGTGGTCAGAGTGTTATGCTTTTAAAATTTTTCCCAAAAGTTATAAATGTTGTCACCAGGTCACCAAATACTTTCTGTCTGATTTTTTTGATAAATATTGGTCAGTTATATGTAATTGGTGTATATCTGCTATATATATTGGGTTGACATTACTTGTATTATAATATTATTTGACATGACGTTTATTTTAGTGTTTTATATTTTAAGAAAGATTTTCAAAGTGAAAATTGAAAGGACAAAATAAATGTATTTTCAATTAACATTATCGGTATTTCGCCTTAAAAATAGTAAATAAAATTAAAATATTACTACAAAGTAACTTCACAATCATATTGATAATATATCGCTACATTTTATTGGATTGATCCAAGAAAAGATTCAAAAATATTACATATTACAGATAAAAATAACTTTAAAATGATTGTTGTAAAAAAACATGTAACATTTTTGTAACTAAAGGTACACTTAAAATAACTCTAGCGACTTTTCAACACATTAACATAAAAAAAACCGAGTAACAATAAAAAACATTGTAAAACCCTATTATTTCTACTTTTTTTAGGTGGTACAACCACGCAGGCCTAGAGCCTAGCCTTATTATTCCTGGCCCTAGAGTTCGCCAATTGGGACCTGTATTAGCAATTGAAGCAGTCAATACCGAGGACGGTAAGTTGGCTTTTCCTTAAAACAAAATAAGAATTAAATTTAGAGAGCTTAACAGGTTTGAAAATCTAGGGCTTACATTAGAAACATAAAAACACCTTAAATTACATTGTCATATAAACAAAGTAGGATTTCATATTGTTCTACATACATGTTACATAGCTTGCGTCTTCTTTATTTCATTTGCCTCTCTACATTCTTTTTTTTTTCTTGTATATCTTGTATTAATATTTTTTTTTCTGTAGATCCTATTGTACTCTATCTCTGCATCTACGCCTTGGTCTGCCTTTCCATTTCTCCTATATTCATTTGATGAAAAGCACCTTTTTTCAATTTTTTATTGTTTATCCTGAGTCGGTAATAAAGAGCAATTTCGTCACAACTTTGCACACATGCCGGTTCATAATTTTTAATTAAATAAAGTAACACATGCGTTATCCATGTATTTGTGTCAGATACGTACTTGGGCATATTTTGATTTCCTTCTATTTTTTTGTAATTGCAAAAGGAATAGATTTAGAGCATATTGATATCTGTTACTTCCTTTCAGTTTCACAATTTCGTATTTGTAAATAGTAAATACACAATGTGTAGCCAGATTATTAAAAGGGCGCATCTATGAAGTAGTCAGAGACATCTTATTTTTTTTACAATCTATATTAAAACGAATTTTATTATGACAACATTCATAATAACCTGAACTAAAAATAAATTATACATTTTGGGTTAAGGTAATTAATTACCTATCTATTTAATACGAGGGAATACTTATTTTATTATAATAATGTGACGAATAACTTTAAGAATGATATCTTCTTTAATACAGCATCTGTACTTCTCTAATTACAGGTGGCGTCTACCGGTGTTCGGCTTCTAATGCAGGAGGCGAATCCAGTGCTGAACTGCGCCTAATAGTTTCTACGACGTTGCACGTCGAAATTTCACCGCCTCTGCTGAGCGTTCATATGGGCGGAAGCGCAGAATTCAGGTAAACTAATAAAGGGAAATTATTTCTAGGTAAATCCAACGGGTGGTTGGTTACGGCAAAATTAGTTTTGGACTAAAAAATGTTCGTATTCGTTAGGAAAATGTATATTTTCACCGAGAATTTTAATCATTAAAAAAATTGATTAAACTAGATTACTTTTTTCACCTATTGACATCTCATAGTATATGTAGCAACTAATAGTTGAAGAGTACTTCCGTGAAGAGTATAATTTTAGCTCTAAAATACACTGGGGTGCAAAATTATTTAATAATACACAAAATTTAAAAGTCAAATTTATTACATCTCAAGAATGTTACACAGAAAAAACAATAAACAATTTAAAAAATTTGAAATTCTGCAAAGAAACAATTTTTTTAAATGTAAACATTTTTTTATGGAAAACGATATCACGAACTGCTTGCTCCAAATCATTCATGGTTTCAAAGTGACTGCAGAAAACGGAAATGTCTACCCACACCATCATACCACCTCCACCAAATTAAACTATCGGAGTAAAACAACATTGCTGATAACGTTCACCAGCTCTTCTCCATATCCTAGGCGGCCCATCTGATGAGTATCTGTTAAATCTTGATTCACTCAATTGTCAACACCTCAATTAAAATGTTTGCACTCGTAGTTTAAATGTTGCTTCTGATGATTTGTTGTTAATAGAGGTCCCGTGACAGGTATTCTGGATCTTAATCTTAAGCTAGCTAAGAAAACGATCTTCAACTTGACTTGTGAGTATTCGTCTACATGACCTGACCTCCTGGTGTATTGTCCTGTTTCCTGAAATCTTTGTATTGCATCAAATACTGTACTTCGAGAAATTCTTAAAGACTTTGCGATGTAACGAATGCTCCATTCATCATCCTTTAAAGCAACAGCTTGTGCTACTTCTTCTGGTTTCAAAATTTTTTAGTGCAAGTTTTTAACAGAAGACAATACAAAAACCTACAGGCGAACTTATAATTAGGTACAGTACGACAAGAAACTTAAATTCATACTAAGCCACCACTTTACGTTAATAACAAAACGTATGTGTATAAGTGTTGTTCACAAAAAACATCTAAATAGGTGCAAACAAGAAAAAACATTATCACTAATAAGGCATAAAATACAATTCAAACAAAATAAACAAGTTTTGATCTAAACACCAACAAAAAACAAAAAACCTGGGTGTCCAGTTAACTTTGCACCCCAGTGTATATAGGAATTTTTTAGTAAATACATTTTCTAACAACGTATATTTATGATAAGATCTATTCCACGCTTAAGAAAATTAAAAATAAAAATATTGTTTACCTATTTATGAATGGACTTTTATTGCAGACACCGAGATCTTCTTAAATAACCACCTTAAGTTAGGCCTTCGTACTACATTGAGCCTACAACATCAAAACATTTTTTGTATAACAGGAGTACCTATATTTGAAAAATATGTAATATTTTTTAAGCCTGTACAAAATAATGAGAGCATTGAAGGGATTATTATTAATAAATGGTCGAAATCCGAAAATTTCTTAGCTTTCGAAACCAAAATTCAGGTAGGGCTGACATGGGGAATCTAAAATAAGCATTTCGGAGATATGGCCATGTATTTCTTATGGACGATAGAAGCGCAGCGATGCCACGATGAATACAAGCACGATTCAGGGTTGTATAATTTGTATTTTCGTTTTCACAGACATGAATTAAATTAATGTTTTTTAACGTAATTGACCAAAAGTGCCCATTCGAAACAAGAGATGAAAAGTACGGAAAATGATTTTAATCAAATAAATAGTACCTATTTACAAAAGATAATTTTATTTTATCTTATTTTAATTGTATTAACGACAGTTTATTTGTTTTCGGTAAGAATATCATATACCATGAATCATAGAAATCAGTAGAAAATATTGCTTAGTTAAATCATGCACTGTGCCGGCTATTAAAGATTTAAAAGCAAATAAACGGACCGCTTGGAATGCATATATCTAATTACTAATTGCAACTTAAAATAATACGGTGTGCGTATGTCAGCGATTTTATGTCGTTCTCTGAGATTACATAATGATAATAAGGCTTTGTGCTTTGTGGTTCTTCAGTTGTTATTCTAACTTTACAGTTAAATGTTAATTGAAAATGGAAATTCGAAAAATATATCGACAATCTAGTAAATCGCTTGCCTGAGAGTTTTGGCAACACTGATCTCCATAAGCCTAATGTTATTTTCTTACGCTCTATAGTGATTGTGCCCGTCACCATCCGACGGGGGATCCAATCAATTGCATCTACAATCACTCTCTCTACAATAGTCTTTGTTAATATACTTATTATATATATTCTATATATATATATATATATATATATATATATATATATATATATATATATATATATATATATATATATATAGGTACTTATTTTCTCTTACTTTAAAAGGAGCATAGGTCAACCAGGAGATTCCGCTGTCCGTCTCTATGTTCGTGCTTCTTCCGCCAATTCTTCGTGCTTCAATAAATCTTTTTAGGTACCTCAGGGTTTACCTGTCTACTAGGTTCTTGAAAATTCCAGGTCAAAGCTTTTTTGAATAGCGTCATCTCGTTTTCTAAAAATGTGGCTGTGATTTTCACTTACATTACCTTGTAATATTGCTGGAGGCAAGATCGTCTTGTAATAATGCTAGAGTAAAGTATATGAGCAAGTATTGGTTATTTTCAATATCAAGAAGTAAGAAGTAGAAAGAAGGGAAGATAACGCCACTGTTCTCTGTGTCTAAATTGGATCGAGATTGTGTATTATACAAATATCAAACTATTCTTTTGTATTTTTAAATGAAAAGTGTCACGATTATTAAGTCAAGGTTTGATTTAGATTTGGGTAAGTCAATTAGAATAAACGTAGACGTTGTAAAGTAAAGATATATTTTTATTCTTTTTTAACTGCTTAACATTGAAAAAAACCTATCTCTCCAAACTTTACAGCAGGTTCATCCTTCCACAGTCCAATTAGTCTTTTTCTTTTGGACTAATTATCTACCACGATTTATGAGTTAGTCTTCTCTGATTACTTGTTGCCCCATTTAACACTCACCCTTCTACCTTTTTAACATCATTTCACGTATTTACGTATATAATAAAAATATTGACAACATAAAATTTAAACTAAAAGTTTAAGCTAAAAGTTTAAGTAAATTCTGGAAAACATTTTATTCCTTCATACAATCTTTATTATTTTTCAAAACGAACATGCATTATTTTAGTTAGTCTGTCTCCACTCCTCGAAGAGCTATCACTTTCTGTTTATTAAAGTTTCCTACGGACTTTAATATTTTATAAAAGACTTCAATCACTTTTCTCGTATATCTAGGAAAGGCATCCACGATTTAGGTTAAGGAGTTTTAAAGTTCCATAAAAAGGAAGAGATGTTTTATTAAATGATAAAAAATGTACAGGATGGTATGTTTTAATCGCTTTTTAGAAGGCTCTTGGCCATATCCTGGAAAAGAATTGTAATAAATGCACAGAATAAAACAATTTTTAACAAAAGTGGCGCTATTAAATTTCGAAACATCGATAGATAAAGCAAAAAAACATATGTTAAGAGTTTAGTACAGCTGTCGCCGCTTGTCACATTCTAGCTACCATCGATTATGATCATCTACAGGTCATCTACTTGAAGGTTAGGTTAGGTTTCCACTTCGGAAATTAAAACGTCAATAAACGTACTTTTAAAAATTAGTTTGAGAATTAATTAGTTTGACTAATGTTTGTATTTTGAGAACGATTTTCGAAGTGAAAATTGAAATGTCAATACACGTACTTTAATCTTTAATTGTGGCTTATTCCCATTTAAATAGTAATTAGATTATTTCCTAACGTAGCGCGCAGATGCACAGGACACGGGTTGTTTAGGGCCTACCACTCAAGGTTTGGAAAGGCTGACATGGATGTATCTTTATACTGCGGACAGTCGGATACTGTGACACATACGATGTGAGACTGCAACAGGTGGATAGTAAAAAGGAACAGAATGGATATAGCGACAGGTGTGCATTTTGTTGCAGTGAGAAAAATGAATTAGAGAATGATTGAAAATATAGCAGGTTGGATTAGTGTACACAACTACTCCCTGCAGTGATCAAGAAGAAAGACGAGAAAGAAAGACAACTAGACCAACGCTAAAGGTAAGAGGGAAAGATGCTGGAAGTTGAAGGTAAAAAAGGGCGTTTTAAAGTAACTCGGATACAATCGCCGGGAGTACAAATAACGAATCCTGCACTAAGGTCAGTCAGGCGGAGTCCTGAGATGTCTTTTGAAGATTCCAGACCCCGTTCTAATAAGACGGAAAAAAAAGGTCATCTACTTGCAGATTTCTATCTTCTATCTGACTGTATATTTCTTGCTTCTACCATATTCTTACCTTATGTTAGCTGAGCTCTTACCTTTGTTCTGCGGTTAGTAAAGATCCACTGTAATCCATATTTTTTGCAAAATGCGAGCTGTACAAGATCAGTATAAAAGAAGCAAGACCCGACAGCCAAAACACAGAGGATGCTGAAAACATGAAATGAGAATACTCAAAAGAATTCCAGAAAACGAGCTGAGGGGGATCGAATAAGAAGTTGAAATCACAACAAAATGAAATGTACACAATATAAACGAGTGTTCAGAAAAATGATATGTTACATTCAGATCAGTAGGATGCTATACAAAAGAGATATTAAAATACAAGGGAGAAATCACCAACTGGTAGAAAAAGTATTGGTTGACCGCGTAAGAAATGGAGTGACAATCTTCCGTAAAGCCAACTTGCCAATGAAAGCAAAAAAAAAAGCAAAATTGCTTATGTAAAGGAAAAGGAATGAGAAGAAGATATTAGTATTACAAATCAACTAAACGGAAGACCAAATACTATTCTTATTTATTTATTTTTATTTATGTATACATTTTAGAGGCTATTTTTAAATTTTTAGCGGAATTCGCTACCCAGGATCAGTTCGACTCGAGCGGTCGAACAGTGAAGACGTGCTTTGGTGGGAGCAACTGAACTGTAGTCAACGGAGCTTATCAACTCCCGGTTCGTAAGACACCGCGCGTGGCGAACGCACCTGTTTTTTATTAAAGCAAACAGCCGATGCGAGGCTGTTTCTAGTTAAACCGTCGAGGAGCTGTTTTTATAGGCTCCTCGCGGAGGCTTTTAATAGCTTCGCGTTTGCGAAATTTACGGGTTAACCTCAGTGTGTCGTCAGGGATGACACTGTAAGGCTTTGACATTTGACAAAGTCGAACAGCAACGGCCCCTGCTCCTGAGGTGAGAGTAACAGCAAGTGGAGCCCTCCCTAAGAAATTAGGGAGTGAACATCAGCGCAGGTTCCTGGGACGGCACCCAGTATACCGTTCTGGCAGCGGTCAGACGGCGGCAAAAAACAGCGCATTTCGAAACCAGAGGGCACAAGAAGCAGAGAACGACCACGAATGAGAGATGTGGAAGAAGACCTACAGATTCTAAGGGTTAGAAGATGGAGGGAAGTTGCCAGGAATCGACAGGAGTGGCGACTTCTTTGTGAGCAGGCCAAGATCCACAACGGATTGTCGAGCCACTTATGATGATGATACATTTTAGGACATTGCCGGAGATTTTTCATGGGTTTTTCTCATGATATGCAATGATAATACTAACGGAAGAGTTTTGCTGTTACATTTAAGTGGTTTTGTCTTCTTAAAGACAAACCAGGTGCTACTATTTTTTCTGACAGTTATTTTCAAGGTAATTATGTAATAAAATCTATCCTCCAATAAAGTCGTCCCAGAAATGCGCATTAAAAATATTAACAATATCATTTTAAAGTCCTTTACTTAAAAATATGTAATGTATATCTGAATTACGATTATGAATTGGTCAGATAAAATTGACTTATTATAAAGTTTTTGTATTATCAAGAAATAAAAAAAAATTAATTTAGGTTTTAAGAACGATTTCTTAGTGAAGTGGAAATCTTAATTTTCACTTCACTAAGAAATCTTTCTTTCAATTAAAAAGCATCATTACTTCTCAATAAATATAGAAAATAACGTAGAATAACATAGTTTCATAGCTTTAAATTAATATATTATTTTCAGATGCGTAGTTTCTTCTCAAAGTGGAGGTCCACACTTAGTAACGTGGTACAAAGATGGTCGACAACTTCCTAGTACCGGAAGGGGCTCTAGCGAGACGCTCATTGTAAATAATATCGGAAGAGAAGATCGAGGAATGTACCAGTGTGTCGTACGAAGAGCGGAAGGTGATACCGCCCAAGCTGCTGCCGAACTTCAACTGGGAGGTAAGTTATTTTATACATATTATTCGCAAGATTTCGCAAAGACCTGAAATTCGAAATGTATACATATCGACAATTTTAAAAACAATAATTTATTTTCTCGGTAGTTAATGGAAGCATATTTGGGAGAAGAGAACAGCAGCTCAAACAGGGTTGCCAAAGTTCAGCATAAGGTGATACTAAAGGTCTCAGAGACCAGTATGTCCGTTTAAGGGTTAATAATTAGTGTTAAAGCTTACAAATTACGAAGTCTTTCATCATCATCCAGCCTTCATTTGTCACGTCCACTGCTGAACATAGGACTCCCTTAAACTTCTCCATTCTTTCTGATTTTGTGATCTTTGTTGCTTTTGGGCTCTTTGTTGCACGACGAAGTCTTTGAATATTTAAAAAATGAGAAGAGATAAGTATAGGACGCCTAATATATTTTACAAGCTAATTAAATTTGCCACACGAAACCTAATAAATTACAGGGTGTTCTATTTACAATAACTACGGTATTACAGCTTGAGTGTGCTAATAGAACAATCTAATATTTTGACCAATCTAATATTTTGTGACAAATATAATAAATAAACATGTTTAAATAAGACAAATAGTCTTTTATTAAGGTCCAAGAACAAATTTGTCTTCGAGTCTTAGATTCGTAGATATTTAATTTTTTCTAAAACGTTACATTTTTAGAAAAATCAAAATAAATCAAAACACGGTATAATTAGGTATATGGCACTTGTTCCGTCTCATTATAATTTAGTTCATATTATTTTTTGATTTTATTTTATTTGAATTCATAGAGTTGTAATTTTTAAAGTTTTGGGTAAATTTTAGTTCCCCTGAAATCTATTAAAACAGTGGTTCTCAACCTGGGTGGCGCGCCCCCCTGGGGGGGCCTGAGCGAATTTCAGGGGAGGCGTAAGGATACAAAGAAAAAAAAAGAAAAATTAAAAAATATATATTTTGTTAAAAAACAAAATATTTTGTATTTCGTATTTTTATTTTGTTTAGAAATATTTTTTTACTTAAACGTGATTAAAATCGTGTTACTCATACACACAACCTGAGTTAAACACGGGAGTCTTGTGTATGGCAACATCGTAGGAGCGCAAAGTATATTTACCAACACTGTATTGCAAGCACTCCTGACTCCAGACAGCGTCTGTGTGCTGTTTGTAGCAATCAGTGTAATCGTTATCAGTGTTAAACAGAGTGATCGTTTGTGAATTATTTAATAGTATTGTATAACAGCTTTGAAAATCCCCAGTCACTTCCAAAGATAAGATTGTATTCAGACGATTATAAATTGATGACATGGCTCTGGATTTGAAAAATCAACTATTGCAAAAGTATGGTTTTACCTTTATGGAGGAAAACGGAAGTCATTTATTTACCTCAGTGTGTCAACTGCCTTGCTGTTCTTAGTAATGATCCAATGCGCTCCGGACGTTTGGAACGCCATCTAATTACAAACAATTCATCTTTGAAAGCTAAAGGCCCAGAATTTATTATTGCCAAAAAAAATCAGCCTAAAACGTATGAAACTTGACTCTACTGCAAATTTTCGTGTTGAAAATGAGAAAGTTGTGGAAGCATCATACAAAATAGCGCTTTTGATAGTTAAAGACAAGAAATCACATACTATTGGTGAGTCACTAATTAAACCTTGTTTACTTACTGCTTGTAGTACCGTACTTAGTGAAGACAGTTGTAATAAAGTAGAAAAAATTTCTCTCTCAAACGACATAGTAAAACGTAGAATTGATGATAAGGACAATATGAATGATTACCGTTTTTACCCCAAGGTAAAATTATATAGTTGTTAGTAATGCCCCCTCTACTAGGGGTTTATGTTAGGCATTTGCAGTAATAGTTCTATGAAAATTATCGTCGTATATTATTTTAATTTAATAAAATAATATTTTATACCAAATATATCTCACGGTAAAATAATAGTGGGTCAAGACAGCATTCTTATAAAAGTAAAGCTTATTTTTTTAAGAACAATTTAAAAATATAATCAAATGTAGAGTATTCTATAATGAAAAATATAACTTTACAACTATAACTCAACAACTCATATTTTTGGATCACCCTGTATAATTCCTCTTATTTTTAAATTGTAATGGTAATGGCTGTATTGCTGTAAAGAAAAAATTAATAAATTAAATATTAAGTAGTTTTCAGAGGATGGACCACCATTTATACACACATAATAGAGAAAATAGAAGAATTAGATTCAAATCAATAATAAGAAAAAATAATTAGTTAATATAATATACATAAAAGCCAGAGACTACGCACTAGGTAAAACTTCTGCTATTTGTTTCAGATGCGCCTCCAATTCTGCTGTACAGTTTTATCGAACAAACTCTGCAACCGGGCCCTGCAGTATCTCTTAAATGTAGTGCTTCAGGAAATCCGACTCCCCAGATATCCTGGACTTTAGACGGCTTCCCGTTACCAAGTCATGGAAGGTAAGGATATTTATTTGCTAAAAGAATACACACAACAAGGTTATTTGTTTTATGGATTTTTTTAGTTAGTTTTTTAGTTACTTGAATTACTTCTTCAAAGTTCTCTACAGGTATTTGATTTTTTGATAAATTGGATATTGGTTCATTTACATATTTTAAGCTTGGCGAGTCACGTAATGTACAAAAAAATCTTAGATGGGACAATTTTTGGTCCAATAGGGCTTTTGTGGCCATTTTATTAAGCTCAGAGCATTTTATAAATAACGTAATTGATCGAATTCTGTATGGCAGTTAGAAAACAAAAAAAGGAATGATTAAACAAATCCGGTATAAACTTATCATATAACTTTACAGCCAGTTTAGTCGTATCCACGACACTTCAAACAATAACAATGATATCAAACACAATTAAGTAGGCCGACCGTGATAACAAATAAAAATCAACTTAACACGACCACGATCGAAGACTGACTGACTGACCACGTTCAAAAACTGACTGATTTAATGACCAAAATAGAGCCAAATTTAATAACATAAAAAAAGCTTCTTCTTCGAGCAGAAATTAAGCTATAATAAAGAAGATTATAAAAATAAACCAATTTTAAACTTCTACCAAGAAATATAATGAAAGCGAACCCAGCATAACAGCAGAACAAGATAAAAAATAATTCTATTAAGCAGAATTGTTGAGAACATAAAATGATAGGCATTTGAATCGAAAGAATTTACACTTAAACTTAAAAAAAAAAACTAAAAATGACAAGCTACGTAGTAAAAACGCTTAATGATTGCTTAATGATTTATAAAAAAGATCTTTATAAAAAGAAGACGTTGCAAAATATAAAAATTATAGGTAAATATTGTTAAACTTGAACACAACATTAAAACCGAAGTTAAAAATAATCTGGGCAAATATCAAGCAATCTTTAGATCAAACAAATCAGCAATTGACTAAATTTTTACAGTGAAACAAATCTTATCTAGATCATACGAATTGGGTTTAACAATAAACGTGTCATTTATCGAATTTAGGCAGCTATATAATATAATCAGATATGTTTAAAGCACTAGAATATTTTAAATTGCGGCACAAAATAATATGATTTAATGCATACTCAGTGACAATAAAACTAAAGTTATGATAGAAGGACCATGTATCATATAGTTTTAACATCAACAGAGGCACACGACAGGGTGACCTTTTATCAACTATATTTTTCAATTTAATCGTTAATAGAATTTAATGAGAATTAAAATTTTTTTTTAATAAATAAGAGGAAGCCAGGGAATATGGATTGAATATAAATGAGGGAAAAACAAAATATATGGTACTTAAGGGAACTCCTAACCATTTTTAACAGTTATTTTAGATTATTAAGCAATTAAATTACTTGTAAGTAACACTTAAAATATGAAGAGTAGTCTATGAAGAGAGTAATGAAGAGAGACATTTCTTCTACAAGTTTTCCCTGAATATACCTTCTTTCTCACCTTTTAACATCCACTACTTGGTTTAGTTTTTCTTTTACTTTAGTTCGAGATCACATGCAAATGATGTTCTTGGTGCACCAAATATTGCCTGGCAGTCCTTACATTCAGGTACCTATAACTTCTTTTTTTTATCATTAAATAATATATTTGGAAGTGATTTTGTCTACTGGTCTATGTGATAAGTTGACTTCCTCTGTTTTGAAAGAATATGTTAAAAATTGCCATATGTAATGCTTTTGGTACTTCCAACATATCATTCACAGCTTTATTTACAGTTCCAAAGTCTAGTCCTCCATATATGGATTTATATCCTCTCTTGTATTGGCCCACATATGCATTAAACATTTGACACATCAATCTGTTCGGTAAAATCTGCTAACGCTCTAAATATTGGAAAGTTATAAATAAATGCGAACATAGACCAATAATAATGGTACATCATTAAATATTTATAACTGACAATTTCAAAATATAAATACGAAATGACTTTCTCGATATATTTCAGTGATGCATTTCCATCTGTTAATGCTAGTGGTTCGGCAAACTGCACTTCAATAATGTAGGTGTAATAAACCAATGTTAACAAGGTATAAGCAAGAGATGCAAGTCAGTGGTGTATGTACTAATCTGTGAGGTTCGGGTTTTCGATTTGATGAATACAAACCCGACAGGGAATAGGGCAGAGGAAATATTTTATACGATATAATTAAATTAAACATTTTATTAGAGTTTATCCCCAAGGATTATAATATTAAAAACAAAAAAAAAACACTTTCAATATGACTTTTGAATTTTATTACATCTTTCATTTTAAATACATAGACCCAGTCATATGAAGTTAGACAACCTAAATTCTTAATTTGAATTTTTTGCATAAACTAGTTTTTAAAAAAAAGTCCTGAGACATTTTTATCGCAGCATAATAGTAATTAATAATGGGGCAAATATGTCCCAACAGTAACGAAAAAGCAGTATAGTATGAAAAAAAAAATTATGAACTGTAAAACATTCTATGTAGGTATGAAAGGATGTAAAGCATCTAATAAAAAGTGGTACTTGACACTGATGACAAATAACTTTTGTTCGTTTTTCGATTTTAAGTTCTTGTGGCATTGTTAACTTAAATATTTTGTTTTTTATAGGATTAAGCCAGCCACAATTATTGGTGGCGATTACGATGAAAATCAAATTTTTTAATTAACCAATATTTGACGTTTCGATTTGAACTCCGAAAATCGTTTTCAAAAAAAAGGTTTTTTTGTACAAATCATTTAGAAATGTGTATAACCAAAGATTTTGTTATTGGTTCTGTCATTTCAAATTTGACATCTCTGACCTAGATTCCGTAGGCCCTAGTAGGCCCCCTTGTCTAGTGGCTAAAACACATTTTTTAGGATGGTGTTATTGCCCTAGTAATATTAAATTCTGATGGCTTTTGTGTGTTTTAAGTTATATGTTTGTGTTAAAATTATCATAGTTGTGGTTTTGTATCGTAAATTGAGCAATTGATTTATTAATGTGTGTATTGTGGGTTGCATAGGTATTGCGTGGTAGATTGTAGATGGTGTGTTTGACCTCCTATTACTCAGTTATTGTTAATATGTTCTTGTTGTTGACCTTTTAGAATTAGCAATCAAAGACGACTACATTCTACTAATGGGTTTGCTACACATTTTTTTTTCTTGAGTAGGATGAGGGCTACTTCGTTGATTTTCTCTTTTATATGTATTTTTCTTTCATGATTATTGATGCATCTTTCCATTGTATATGCAAACATGCCTGGAACAACGAGTATAGACCACAATAAAAATATACGTCAATAAGCATGAAAACAACGGACATAAAAAAAGGAAAATCAAAGAAGTAGCCCTTACCCTACTCAACGCTCTAGGTTTGACATGTCAACTTTAAAATGACATAACCAAAAACAAAATCTTTAATTATACACATTTCTAAATAATTTGTATAAAAAACCTTGTTTGAGAACGATTTCCTGAGTGGAAATCGAATCGCCAAACATTAGTTAATTAAAAATGTAATATTCATTACAATCACAACCAATAATTGTGGCTTAATCCCATAAAAAACATAATATTTAAACTACATTCATTTTACATATTCCCAATTGTCATCAGACGCACGTGACAGCCAAACAGGGTCGTACTGAGGTGTATCATATGATTTTTAAAAATATTTACTTTTGAAACTATTAGCGTAATCATTAAATCACACTTAAACTAAACTCTAAAAAATAACACGACCAGTTAATAACTTAACAATAACTATAACATACAACACACAATATATTAACTTAAAAACCAAAACGCTACAATTTGAATTTAAACAGACTGGCAAGTTTGGATCTGTAACATGAGAATCCGTCTGGTTTAAGGCAATAAATTATATTTAATAGCCTCTTGACGATTGAGAGGGCGAATATCAACACGTGCGTGTGTTTACAGATGGGAATTTGCTAAATGAATGTACTTTAATGTTAAACACAGTACGGTCGGGAATTATTATATATATTTAATCATCCACCATCGTAAACAAATGGGTTTCAAAGTAAATACAAAGAAAACCAAATAGATAAATTATCAGCAAAAACAAAAATCTAGCTAACAACTTAACTGGCATCAGGATAAATGAAGATGATTGCAAGTAGTTCTAGTATTTTCGGATGACCACAAGAAATTTGAAGAACTTTTAAATGTCCTAAATATGGAATTTCGAAGAAAAACGACAAATATCAGAGAACCAATAGTCCTTAAGGAGAGATTAAAGTATTCGGGATGCTGCAAATTGTACAGTTTAGGGTAGTCTTGCCCCAACATAATTAGTTTACAGATATTTATTTTATCAATCACTTAAACAACTCAACTGAAACGGCGAAAAGTCCGTACCGATTAATGCGCGCTCTGCCACAACAGACGATGAGTCATAGTCATAGGTCATAGGTCATATCCGGATGTCCTGAAAATCTTTCTTTTGGGCGGAGAGTGCGGATACTGTGGATCGTCCAAGTATGCACATCTCAAGGGAAATCAATGCTAATGTTTTTTGAAAATTCCTTGCGCACCGTCCGACCGTGCCGACCCGACCTAGTGCGTGCTAAATTTAAGAGTACGTTTATTATCCTGGTGTGTATTCAACATTATATTCTCTCGAATGGAAGCATGGACTCTCACTGAAACAATTGAAACACGATTCTCACTGAAACTTATAAAATAATTGAGGCTTTCGAGATACGGGCTAACTATAGAATGTTAAGTATATACTAGTCAAACAGATTGACGAATCGAGCAGTTTTTAAAACGTTTGAACAAAAAAAGACAACAATATCAATTTAAACGACAATTGAAATTATTTTTTTATATAATAAAAAATCCAAAATATAAACTACTACACCAATTATTATAAGAAAATAAAAGGGAACGTGGTACAGAACGACGAAGAATATCCTGACTCAAGAACCTCCACCAGTGGTATCAATCAACAGCTTGACAATAAATATTTAGCAAACAAATAAATATCATGCCACCCGTTGACAATGTTTTAAATGACAAGTTTAAAGCTTAAAGAAGAAGAATTAAGTTATTTTCTAATAAAGACATGTATTTCTTTTTTCTAAGTACAAGATTTCTTGTTTTTTAGATTCTTGCCAATGGTTTGAATTTCGTGTTTAAGGCATATTTAAAGAGATATTTTTTAAACTATTTGTACGAAGGATATTTTATACACTCTGAAAATAAAAAATGTCCAAAATAAATAAACATAAATATTGGTTTTTTTTTTGGGAAATCGCGTCGCTCATCTGCATTTTTCTCCACGATTTCTTTAACCAGACTTTGTTTATTCATATATACTATCGTACATGTTTTTACGACTCGTACTAATTAATTACACTTACAACTGTCTTCAACATTTGTCCGAAATTTGGTTTTAAATTCCTTAATAAGTTCTTCCATTTTGTTACGATTTTTATCTTAAACAGTCTAAATTTTTGTTTTCTTTTACAGCAATTGTGTAGTATTTTAAACTGAAAACGATTTTACACAAAGACTACGACAGTTGACCCCTACACAGAGCGCCATTGACTCAGATTTAGCGAGTTGAATAAATCATTAAAGTGCCTGAATGCATATGTTTCGAGCTTCGTTTCCGGTTAATTAGGAAGCAGTTATGGGTTCGCGAACTTCAGAAAACTAGCTTTGGAAACTTTGCGGCACTTCTATGAGGAATCTAGGGATTTGCATCCTTGAGATAGTCTAACAAATACACTTAAAGCAACTTTGGAAGCAGTAATTTTGAAATAGTGTGCTCACTATTGATGTATTTTGGATTTACGAGTACGAAATGCGTTACTCTTAATTATACTTAATACTAAAATCTGTGGAATGTTGAGACTTACATTAAATGGCCGCATAACTCGTTCGATTTTTACCGTCTTCACAAAGCTTCTTCATTTCTGACTGTATAGCTTTTTCAAAAGGTGTATTACCTCTTCCGCTTCATCGTATTGACATATGGATATTTTTAAGTATGGCGAACTTTACCAAGATATTCACATAGGGATATTCATATAGGGGATATTAATGCACTCTGTAAAAGTGGTGTAGGGCTCTGTAGATTAATTTGGATCGCAGTAGGACATGGACACCCATATTTCTTCTATTATACATCATAACTATCGTAAAATGTATTTTCATAAAAAAACTTTTGCTGGTATACAGCTCCCTATCTCAAAAAATGGCTTGGAGCGAAAGGGGTTAACATCTATCTTTTTTAAGCCTTCCTAGAGGTTCTGCCATAAAGTTAGGTTTCGTATATCTGTCATCATTACTTCTTCTTCCTTCTTCTTCTTCTTCTTTGCCTTTTGTCGTCCATGTTTGGACATAGGCCTCTTCCAACTCCTTCCATCGGTCTCTATCCTGAGCAACATATTTCCAATTTGTTCCGGCTATTCTTTTAATATCATCAACCCATCTTATCTGTGGTCTTCCTCTTGGTCGTTTACTTTCGTAAGGTCTCCAATGTTGTATTGTAGTATTCCAACGTTGGTCTTTTTGTCTAGCGGTGTGGCCCGCGAAACTCCATTTAAGTTCGGCAATCTTTATTGCTATGTCCTCGACTTTTGATTTGGATCTTACCCAGTCGTTCCTCTTTTTATCTGACAGTCGTATACCTAACATTGCTCTTTCCATTGTTTTTTCTGTTGTGGCTAGTTTATTCATGTTTGCCTTGGTTAGGGTCCAGGTTTGACATCCACATGTCATGATAGGAAGGATGCATTGGTTGAACACTTTACTACTCAAGTATTGGGGTATTTTGCGGTTCTTAAGTATCCAACTAAGTTTTCAAAATTTTGCCCATGCTAGTCTTGCTCTTCTAGTAATTTCCGCACTTTGGTTCTCTTTGTCAAGTCTCAGGATTTGAGCTAGGTAGATATATTCCTGGATTTGTTCTCACTGCCATTTATAGTTATACGTCTGGGGTCATCTGTGTTTGTCATTATTTTTGTTTTTTTCATATTTATTTTTAGGCCGACGTATTGGGAGCTGGCTGCTAGTTCCCCCATCATAATTTGCAGTTCCTCGAATGTGCTCGCTATAATCACTATGTCGTCAGCGAATCTGAGGTGGTTTAACTTATTGCCATTAACGTTAATGCCATAGGTTGACCAATTTGTAGTTTTGAAGACGTCTTCTAGGGCAAGGTTGAAAAGCTTTGGCGATATTACGTCTCCTTGTCACACTTGTCTTTTAATGGGGATGGGATTTGTATTTTCATCTAGCTATACTATCATAGTTGCATTTTCATATATATTATGTATTAGGCTCACATCTCGATACTATCAAACGCCTTTTCATAGTCGACGAAAGCAAGAAATACGGGTAGTTGGTATTCATTTGCCTTCTCTACCAATGTTCTCATTGTCAGCAGGTGGTCTGATCCTATATCTGCCTATATCTGTCTGTACTATATCCTTTGCGGAAGACAGCCTGTTCAACCGGTTGGTAATTGTACATTTTGTAGGTTAACCGATTGTTAATAATCCTCATAAATAGTTTGTATACTTGACTGAGCAACAATATAGGTCTATAATTCTGTAGATCACATTTGTCCCCTTTTTTGTGTAAGAGTATTATTGTAGTAAGAGTATTACTTCTTAGTATATGATTTATCCAGGCTACTCTACAGTATTACATTTGTTAACAAATCCTAAGTATTTTCTGGTTACTGTAAATTCTTCAGTTGCTCTTACTGGTCTTTATACGGGCCTAAAATGGATCTGATAATTTAATTTTTAAAGTTTATTAAAGACGTATGGCGTATGCCGACGGCATTAATATATTAAAAAGCTATAGCGAGGAAATAAAGGTATAGTGCATAGAACTCAAGAGAGGTGCTAGACAGGATGAACCACTCATAAATATTCAAAAGACTAAGTTTTTTCAAGTCTCACAAACAATCAAGCACAACTTCACCACAACAAAAGGACATCTGCAGGGCTGTTCCACATCTCCAACCCTATTTAAAATATACTTAGAGAAAGCTTTGAATACATGGAAAAGAAAATGCGAAGGCATGGGAGTACCAGTACGGAACTAATATCTATATACGTTAAGCTTTGCAGACGATCATGTAGTGATTGTACAAGACCAAGACGACCTCAGCTACATGATGAAGAAACTACAAGAAGAATATACCACGGCTGGCCTAGATATTAACCTCGCGAAAACAGAGTACCCATCTACAAGTGAAGAAGACAGAAGATCTACAGATTAATGACAACGTTACAATCAAAGGAAAGGATAAATGCAAATACTTGGGGTTTATAATCACGAAAAAGGCAACGACAGAGAAAGAAATTACACAAAGATTAGGACAAACAATAACAGCAATCCGACAACTTAACTCAGTATGGTGGGATAGATACCTAAATATGAAGACAGAAACACAGACAAGAAAAACAGCAGTAAGATAGTAGCAACAGAGATGGAATGCCAGCGAAGATGCTGTAGAGTAACAAGAATAGATAGGAGAAGTAATGACGAAATAAAGCAAAGAACATTAATAGAAACAGACATACTAACATATATAGAACAAAAAAGACTAAAGTGGTATGAACATGTAAGAAGAACTAGCGACAGCGGATGGATAAAGAGAATAACCGAATGGAGCCCCATAGGAAGGAGGAAAACAGAACGACCCTGAAAATCCTGGAGGAACGAAGTAAATGACGCCATGAGTAAGAAAGGCCTAAACGATAAAGAATGGGACAACAGAAAGAGATGGAAACGGTTGAGCGAGGGAAGGCGTTGAATACTGCAGAATCCTTGAATATATATAAAAACAATCAAGATTAGTGGATGCATAAATCCAACAACAATTGGTAATAAGACTTTCTTAAGTCTCAAGGACTCTAAACACCTGGGTAGTATAATCAACGACACTAATGAGATTAGTCAAGAGATAGCGACCAGAATACTGAATGTAAATTTAGTAGCAGATAAAAATAAAGCTCATTATATACAACACCATGATAAATGCAGTAGTGTTATATAAATGTAAAACACAGTTGCATGACTTTAAAAGATCAATAACGTCTTATAACCTCTAAAAAATTAAATTAATATATCCATTTTAGGCACTTATTAAGACCACAAAAGCAACTGCAAAATTTACATTAACCAAAAAATACGGATACTTTACCTTTGTTAACAAATGTACGATCCCTTAGATTAACCTGGATAGATCATATTCAAAGAAGCAATGATGCCAGAGAGCCGACACACAACTTTTTGACACAAGCTATAGAAAGGCTCCCATTAGATCGTACTCGATAGAGATTAAGTTCCAATGAAAAGATAGGCTTAAAAGAAATATATGTTAATAGACATCTCGAAAAAGCAACACAGGACGAAAAAAAATGGCGAGGCTTTGTAAAGAAGGTAAAAATCTCAACGAGTTATTCTGCCATTGGAAGTAAGTCTCAAAACGGACAATTTCGGACAAACGAAAAGTTATTGAAAATGTTCATCTTCACGATCTTTTTTATTGAACCAAAGAACAAGATCAATTCATTAAAATCTATCATTAATAACAAAATATTGAAAAGGCTCGGTCTCTATAAACTTTAAATTGCAGCGTAAGTCCCTCCAAAAGAGGAATCCTTATCCACGACCTTGCTCTTCGGCCAAAACACGAGTAACCATTCGCAAACGTTTCAATTTATTGGCTTACTTTATCTCCAAGTCCAGTGATTGTTCAGTCCCCCTTTTAACCCCCTATAAGCAAAAAATTAATATTGTTACAATGTAAAGAGTGTGGGAAGCTGGAATATTAAAAAAATAAACATAGGGGAAGGCTAAGACAGGCATGAGATAAAGTAGGTAGAAGGAGATTATAGAGAAAGAGTGACATGGACAGACGCAATGATGAAATCGCAAAGAATGGAAGCAATTTGTTAGGAAGTAAATTAAATTTTACACTATTATATGGTAGAAAGATGATGAAAACTTTTATAATACTGACGTAGGATATGAGCATTATATTTCTTTCTTTCTCACTATTATTGAATATATCGCAAGGTTTCTACTTCAAACACCTTAATGTTATACATTATTTACAAAACTTTATGTAGTGTATTAACAAGTGTACCTTTTATAACCCAATTAATGTCTAAGCAGACGAAAACATTTCATAAACACAATGAGAATTCAGCATCATCGCATATCTTCCTATCTACAATAAAACTTCTAGTGGTGTGTATGAAAATATAGTTGCTCTGGGACTTAATTAGAAAATAGTTGAAATTTCCGACGAGAAAACCTCCCAGTAGACCAAAACTTGTTATATAAGGTAATTTAGTGAAGGCAATAAGTTGAAATATGACTTAATTACGACGTAAACATTCTCATGGATACAGAAACAAGGAAAACCCGTAGAATATTCACTCGAGTTGTAAACGAAAACCCGAATATTGTTAAAAAGTTAACCGAGTGTTTGTGTAACATTGTTGGTTTATTACATTATTTAACTACAAGCGTTACTGTTTAAGCGAGTATGACTGAGAAATTCAGGGGAAATTTAAGGGAAATAAGAAAAGTTGGCTGATATAAAAGATAAACTACAACTACGTACAAACTAACTATACAAGCCGTAAGGTGTATATTTTTAAATGAACACTAATGTCACAAAAGTATAAACATTCTTCATTCCTTTAAGGTATATATTAAGTAAGGTAATTAAGGTATAAATTTAAAATTAAATTGTATGAAATAAAAGAAATATCTTTAAGGTAAAAGAAATAAGAATAAAACTTACAATCAATTTATTCTACCTCCAACCACCGGTTTCGAATACTATAATTTGCCATGCATCTTCAGATCAACGGTCCTTGGTAAACTAAATAATGAAAATATAATAACCCATATTGGGGTGCTGCTTTTACAAAATATATAGCAATTATGCCAATAATATATGTGTGCAATTTATTAAGTGTAAATTACAATAAATGAAATAAAAATTAAGTAAAAAATAATTAAGTGGCAATTGAAAATTAAATAATCTTAGTTACATGGCGATACAAGGATTATTATTAAATGTTTGAGAAAACATAGTTTAAAAATCCGTTATGGTAATGTGGTGACAGGAGATCATCGGTTTTACTGCAACTATTTAACGAGTAATGGGAAAATTCTTTAAGGGAAGAGTGATATTAACAACTATAGTAAAATTCCACTATTTGGAAGAGTGATTTCATCGTTTAAATGCCGAATGTCCTTAAATTTAAATGTACTCAGTGGCGCCCAAAAACTATCCGTTTAATTTGCGTTTTCTCATCAGAAATCGTAGAATATATAATTAGTACATTTATTTGTGCTTCTCTATAGCAGACGTAACCAAAAGATGTCGTACAGTGTAGCCGATTCTTGTTCACAAGTAGCAGTTATGGTCATACAAACCTGAATTCTTTGACGCAGCGATTATAACCGACATGAAAATTCCAAAAATCGAGTTTTTTCAATAGTAAAAATTGAGCACAAAATTGTATTAAAATAAATTTTATTTACATGTTCAGTTTTCTTACATAAGTTTGTAAAATAAAAATTGATATGTTACATTTCATTCCCATTCCGTTTCAAAAACTTGGCAACTTGGGAATTTGTAAAGCATCGTAGCGGTAATATCACCGCACCTGCCGAAGCAAGAAACGCTCATTAACATAGGCGGTGCTGGCGGAAGCGCTTCTGTTGCCTAGTGTGATTATATTTTTTGCGGTTGAAGTTTGTGGTGATTATCCTAGTGTTATTGGAGTTTGTCGTTTTATAGTAAATTTTTAATTATATTCTGTGATTATAAAAATATAATGGACTAACAACCGAGTTGTTCCAAGAGAAGACAGCAAAATGTTAACGTCAGAAGAGAAGGTAGTGATACGATATGAAGGAATTGAATTGTACGATGCAGAAAAATGGCATCAAATATTAGCAAAGTGGTCGATATTTGTAGCAGTTTAACAAAAGTATCCATTAGCTGTATTTATCTTGTGCCTAAAAATACATCGGAAAATAAAAAGCAAGTAAAATGTAAAACTAGAAGTAGAAAAAACATTGTTTTGGGTGACGAAACAAGACATTTTATTTTCGGAGTAAAATTCTGACGGAGTGATCCCAAGTGTTGTAATCTCTGCTGCAGTAAAGTCAAAATGTGTGTATGAAAAACAAAATGTGAAAATAAATAATACATACTTTCCCAAACATTCTCCCGCTCCAAAAACGAATGTTTTTAAGAACAGCTGAAAGTATAAAGATATATAAGACATGAAAAGGTCGATATACTAATAAAGAGTTAAGTAAGAATAAAATTTTACATTTATTTACAAATAAGCGGCGGTCATATTTTGACCAAAGAACATTATTGGATGCCGTCTGAAGCTGTGCTAAGATTAACAGTGCGTACAATACCATCAAATAAAAAGAATAGCGTCGAATGAGTAGAATTTTTCGACTTACTAACTAGAAAGACTGTGTCAAACAGAATACCGTTGGCCTCTTTTTCTATACGAATTCTGTGTGGTGCGAAAAAAAAAACAAGAAGAAGAACAGCGTCGAAATCTCGGCCTGGTGTCACATTTCAGACGGGAGGCTTCGGCGACAGCCGAGGAGTAATGATGTTTCTACGAGCTCCACGATTGGAAAATGCCAGTTTGGTGAAAATTGTAACAATTGTGCCGATGATAAAACACGACTAACACAATCAGAGAGATTTTGATTAGAAGGCACATAATGCCGAGTAGAGCGTGATATAAGTTCTTGTATGTGTTTAATACGATTAACAATTTATGGGTAGAAAAATTAGCTCAAGGGAGCGCAATCGCCGAATCAGTCCAAACATCGGAAGATCGAAAGAAGAACCCTTTGACACATGTGACTAGATCAGCAAGCAATGTGGCTGCCAAGAGCTCCAATCTTGTCGGGTCAGAGCTAGCATGAAAATTGGATGAGACTCGTTGACAAAAGTGACTAGATCAGTCAGCAGTATAGCTGCCAAGAGCTCCGACCTTGCGATAGATGGGTCGGTATCAGTTCTTGCATGTGTTTAATATAATTTGCAGTTTGTAGGTAGAAAATATAGCTTAAGGGAGCGCAATCGTCGAGTCAGATCAAATATCGGAAAATCGGAAGGAGAACCCATTAAAAAAGGTGACTAGATCAAAATATATCTCTTCAATAAATATAAATAACTTTTCAATAAACGTGGTACACACGGTGCGACAAGGATAGGTGCGACATGGGAGTTAACGTGTTAAGAAATCGAGAACCTGTGGCGCTCTATGGATTTGTTAATCATGGGTGTAGAAAAAATGTTTGGAATGAAAAAAATATATGATACATTGAACTTCCTTCAGGTTACTGATAAAAGAATAAAGTAAGTTCGACTTAATGTTTCCTTAAAAATCTCTAACAGAATTTTAAATTAACGGATCATTTTAAAGACGGTTTAACAACGATATTTTACTTGCTTCCCAATTTGATTTAGACTAATGTTAACAATAGCTTAGAATTGGTGAACAAGTGACCTCCTTTAAATAAAAATCAACTAGTCTCTAGTCCTAAAACGTTGACACTATTCCTGATAAAAGATCTGTTTTCTTGTCAATTATTCACTATGTATGAACAAGTTATATTTATACAGTTGGTTTTTATATATGAATATCTTATAATTAAAATTAGTAGAAAATTATTTACTTTGCTGTAACATACGCTGCCGTTTGATCTTTGTTAAAACGAATTAATTTAAAACTCCAACTTTCCTGCATTCCCAACAGCGGTATTTTATTTCTTGCTTTTACCATCTAAACATTTTATTGTTTCTGTCTCGAATATCGGCCGGACATCCTACACAGATTTCCATAACAAAACAGTAAACGTAGGCAACATGTGGCAAAACTCAAGACTAGGTCAAACAACAACCAAACTGTAACGTTTTTGTGCTTGAATAAATGTAGTAAGCTTTTCGGTACATGAAGCAAAAATTAGAGTATTTCGAAATTGTGGTTGCTGTAGGCAAGATTGTAATCGTTTTAAGGAAAATTTAATAACTAGAACAGAAATTAGAATTAAACTTAAATCGCCTGTAGATCATATATTCAATTAACACAAAGGTCCTTAAAATGCGGTGCTTGATTAAAAAATTATTGACCATTTATAGTAAAGGGAGAAAAATTTGTACAATTTAAAAAAAATCACATCTAATGTGGTAATTTCGAGCTGTATGAAAGGCATAAAGAAATAGTAGGGATATAATACCCTAATTGGTAGGGATATAAAAATATGTTTCATAAAAATAGGTAGGTTTACTGTCACCTCGGGGGAACAAATAAGGGTCTAACCACCTTCTGATATCCCCGGGTGCTCTGTAGAGGGCTTCGAATATACTGTCGAGAGCTCCTCTACTAAAGTCCATTTTCGGGTTATGGACTCGGAAAATATTTATATCTTCGGTGTCTTGCCTTGAAAAAGGCAAGATATTTCTTACACAACAAATTCCTCGTCGAGGATGGTACATTAGGTTGTGGTCTTCCGATGGCTTGTCTTGAGAAAGACAAGATATTTTCTTACATGACAAAGGATTGTCGAAATAAAAACGCCAAGTTAAAGTTGAAAATAACTCTCAGCCACAGAGTATGGAAAATAGAACAGGAGCAGAGCCCCGAGAGCACTTAGCTCTCGGAGAGCCCGTGAGGGACTGACCTGGCTGACCTGAAAATCGCCAATATTTATATGCGCTGTTCGAGCGATAAATAGGGATTTCCAGGTCAAGGGCCAATGGGAAAATTCGAGGCGGGGCGATGCGCATCGAAATGCGTACTAGTCCACAGACTATCGCATTCGATGACATTACATGGTCAAGACATGTTAAGAGCAAATAAAAACTAACCACCCAGACATATTTAGTTAGCAATACCAGTACAAAATAGAAATGGGGACCGACAATTACTGCCCAGCTAAGGAAAAGTGCCGTAAGTTCAAAAATATTGAATATTGAGTTATATATTGTTTCCTACATTTTTAACCATGCAAAATTTCTAACTAATCCCTGCTACCCCTGAATGTTTTGCAGCATGTGCATCAAAAGTTTCAAAATAGTAAGCAAGACTGCTGTAAGTGTAATAAACTAACCAAGAATATAGTATAAAGTAGAAACCCTCAATTCAGAAGAGTGATATCATAGTTTAAACGCGGAATATCCTCAAATTTAAATGTACACAGCGGCCCTCGAAAACTGCCTGTTTTCTCGATTGCAATTTGCGTTTCCTCATAAGAAATTACAGAATCTATAAAGTAGTATATTTATTTGTGCTTCTCTATAGTAGACTTGACCAGAAGTTGTCGAACAGTGTAGCCAAATCTTGTTCACAACTAGTAATTATGGTCATACAAAACCTGTATTCTTCCACGCAGCGATTATTACCGTCATAAAAATACCAAAAAACATGCTTTTTTCAATAGTAAAAATTAAGCACAAAATTGTAATAAAATAAATTTTATTTATATGTTCCGTTTCGTTACGTATTTAAATTTATAAAATAAAAATCGATATTTTAAAACATTATTTTTCAATCGTTTGGCAATGTTGGAATTAACGAGGGAACTCGGTTTTACAATTCGGATCCAGACATGCAGTAAAACTAGTTTTTATTATTTTTTGCCCAAGAAATGAACGAAGAAAACATTGGTGTTTCTATGGGTAAATAGTGCATGTGTTTTTGTGAGTATATTTTATGTGATAAGTTTGTAAACTTATTGTTGTCAATACTGTTTTATCAATACTGTATTGTAGTATTGATAAAACGTGTTATAGATAATAAGAGTGTTATAGTTTGTCGTTTTATAGTAAATATTTAGTTATATTCTTTGAAATTATTGTATATATAGTATATATCCAAATTATTGAAATACAATGGACGAAAAACCGAGTTGTTCCAAGAGAAGACAGCAAAATTCTGATGTTGATTCCAAGAATGAAAAGCCGCAAAAGAGACGGAAAATGTTAACGTCCGAAGAGAAGGTAATGATACGAAACGTTTATGAAGGAATTGTCGGCAGAAAAATGGCATTAAACGTTAGCCAAGCGGTCGACATTTGTAGCAGTTTAACAAAAGTACCCGTTAGCTGTATTTATCGTGTACTTAAAAATACATCGGAAAATAAAAAGCAAGAAAAAGGTAAAACTAGAGGTAGGAAAAGCATTGTTTTGGATGACGAGACAAGGAATATTATACGTCGAAAAATTCATTCATTTTATTTTCGGAGTGAAATTCCAACACTGAAAAAAATTTCTCAAGAGCTCGAAAATGATGACTCTTTACCCAAGATATCTCGTAGGGTCTTAATCAGGACCATGCACGAAATGAACTTTCGATACGTAAAACGCAACAGAAAAAGTATGCTATTAGAAAAAAATGAAATTATTCTGTGGAGAAGAAAATATTTAGAAGAAATACGAAAAATTCGCAGCACTGGATGCAAAATATATTATTTGGATGAAACCTGGATTAACGAAGGTCATACAGTTGGAAAAGTTTGGCAAGATTTAAATGTAAAAAGTAAACGCGAAGCATTTATAGAAGGCTGGTCTACAGGATTAAAGGCTCCATCAGGAAAGGGACGGCGTTTAATCATCACCCTTATAGGAAGTGATACAGGGTTCCTTGATGATGGTTTGCTTCAATTTGAGTCGAAAAAAACAGGTGATTATCATGAAGAAATGACTTCTGAAGTATTTGAGCGCTGGTTTAAGAGAATCTTACCAAAATTGGAATCTGGGTCTGTGGTTGTTATGGACAATGCGCCATATCATAGCCGCAGACTAGAACAATTACCGACGACGGCATGGCGGAAAGGGAGAATTCAAGAATGGCTTACAGAAAAGGGGATTGCATACGAAGAATCAATGCTCAAAATTCAACTACTTGACATTGCACGGTTAAGGAAAATTGAATATCTTAAATATGCTATAGATGAAACTGCAAAAGATTATGGTGTCAAAGTTCTGCGTCTACCACCACATTATTGATTACCAACTTAATTCCATTGAACTTATCTGGGAGCAAGTGAAAGGAGAAGTAGCACGCAATAACAAAACGTTCAAATTAAACAAAATTAAGAAACTTTTAATTCAAGCAATCCTCCATGTAACTCCAGAGAAATGGACTAAATGTATAGGCCACATAATTAAAGAAGAACATCGTATGTGGGAACTTGACACTCATATCAAAGTTTTACTAGAGCCAATTATAATTACACCAGGTGGTGAAGATAATGACAGCGATAGCAGCACTGCATCTTCAGGTTTAGACAGCGAATAATATTTTCTAATAGTTTAATAAGAACATCAGCATAAAAAAAAACCAAAAACAAAAAAAACGAGAAGAACATAGTAAGTGTGTATAGTGTTAGTGTTTAAACACATCAAAAATTACTTTTATTTTGTTTTTATAGAATTTGATTTTGTTTTATAGGATTTTATTTTGTTTTGTTTTATACTGTTTAAGTGTTTTGTTCATTTAATTTAATAAGACAATATGGCTCTTGGCGATTACCCATTTAAAAAAAGTATCGCGCCACAAGACATACCTCTGGGGTGGTGTGGAAACTGTCTTAAAATTTGTTTTAAAAAAATTTCATTGTGTAACTCTTTAAGGACGGGTCACGTCAAAAGACGTTTTAGCGTAACTTCCGCGACAGCCGGTTGGTATCAGTAAACTTTCTGCAAAATTACTTCTTTTTTATAGCTTTTTGTTTGCGGCATTCTGTATTTTTAGGGGAATGTAGGGAATGAGCCACAAAATATTTATTCATATGTTTATTTATTGACGTTTCGATCTCTATATCCAGAGACCGTTTTCAATTATACAAATGATAGTACTATTTATTTTCTATGGCTTTTCGCTTGTCGTTCTGTATTTTTAGAAATAATGTTGGGAATAAGCCACAATATATTTATCCAAATGTTTAATTTACGGACGTTTCGATCTCTATAAAGAGACCGTTTTCAAACATACAAATGACAGATATATTTATTTTTCTATAGCTGCTTGTTTGTGGGTGGCATTCTGTATTTTTAGGGAGAAGGTTGGACATAAGCCACAATATATCTATTTACATGTTTAATACATTGACGTTTCGATCTCTATTCCGTTTTTAAAGATAGAAAAAAAAAAGAAAATAAACAATATAAGATTATAAAAATATATAATAATAAACAAATAAAAAAAATATTACTATCATTTATATCTTTGAAAGCGGTCTTTGGATATAGAGATCGAAACAGTAAAAACTTGTAAATAAATATATTGTGGCCTATTTCAAACATAAATATTTGAAAAATAAAATATAATTAAGGTTAAAATAAAAGTAAGTGTACGTCACTGGATTTCCAAACGGCTTTCCGCATTTCTGGGTTTTTAAACGATGACTCACTCTCTCAAATATTGAAATTATACTTTTTAATTCGTTTGCACATCCTGCGTTTATGCTTAGTACACTGGACTTACGGCAGTGTTGCTTAGTGGTTCTTTAAACAGCTGATGTACATACTGCATTTTATTATATTATATTATATTATATATTATATTTATGTAAACTGTAAATTGTGAGGTTATATTTGTAGCAAACGAGTTTCCTAATAATTTGCTGTGTTCAGTTTAGTTTTTAATAAGCCAATATTTGGTTGTGTTGCAGTGGTTAATAAAATATATAAATGACTTTTAGTTAGGGTTTGCTTTCGTTTGGAAACATGAGTGCTTCAAAGTTTAATACTGTGTCAACTCGTTCTGAACTTATTGTAAAGCTCTAAAAAGCACCAAGACTAACACAAGCGTTAAACAAGATGAGAAATTAGAACTAATTTTACCTACAAATTGTCCTTCCAGTAATTTACTAAACGCTAATGAAGGACCTTAACCATCCAGCTTCACTGTAACGTTGTCAGATAATGTTGGAGATGTGAGATTACCTGACAATATAATTCAACAGGTAATAGACAACCATATACTATTTTATGACAGTGCAAATCCACTGATCATGTACACTGGAAGAATCTGATGTTGGTAAATCTGTTTATTTAGAATTACATGCTAGCCTCCAAGTTATAGATGTACCTGAAGTATTTAAGAATCTATTTACAAATGTGGTCCAACCAAACAATAATAATATAAACTTGAAAGAAGATCTAGGTTTGCCAGCTGCTAGTATTGATTTTGTGCCAACTGCAAGTAAAAATAGTAAACAAACTAATGCTCCTATATTGTAACGACAATACAGACCAACATATTGACAACCCCCGTTACAAAGAAAAGAAACAGATTTTAAACCAGCCTGAAAGAAAAAAAAATATCTAAAGATAAAGAAATGAAAATATCTCATGCAATAAAACACATACCGTTTGAAAAGGCTTATGCTTTTTGCAAAATAAAATGTGGACAGAGAAGTTACTGCAGAAAGAAGAGAGTTTAAGGTGTATTTATAAACAAAAAGAGATAGACAAACGTTTGCCACCATAACCGCTAACCTCCATTGATGGAGACGGCACTTGAAGAAGAAGAAGATAAACAATAAGTTTTGGGAAATGACGTGGTATGAACGCCTGCATTTCATTTTGACATCATGTAATAAAAACTGAACAAGAAATAAAAACAATGAAACAGAAAGGCGATCACTATCTATTTAGTACAAACAAAAAGTTTGCTCTGACATTAATCAAGAGGTGTTCAAGAGTTTTTTCCTCACTACATTAGGCATTAAGAAAAATAATGACAGGTTTGTGCATTATACACTCACAAATACTCCTAAAGCAGCTTTAACTCCACCTAGTGATAAGAGTGGAAGACAGCCATCTGGCCAACGAAAATAAATGATACCTCACGTAATCATCGAATCATTTCATCCCATGATTTCCCATTACAGGCGGGAGCATGCTCCAAATATGCGGTACCTTCCAGGTGATGTTAATGTAGCACTTGTGCACAGTGAATTCATCAAAAAATTTCCTGAGTTTAAAGTGAAAGTATCGTATAATTTATACAGGCAAATCGTTAAGGAACAACATATATAATTCGCACAACTATGATACGAGGAATGCGAAAAATGTGAGCAGTTTACTCTTCATGCCCACAATAAAGAAAATCTTGATATTTCGTGTGATTTTTGTAAACAATGAAAAGTTCATAATGAATTAGTTATAGAAGCAAGAAACGCATATAAACGATTTTCTGATGAGGAACGATCAAATAATGTAATATGTTTTTTAAGTGACATGCAAAACGTTATATATAATGTTGCCAAGAGTGGATATGTTCAAAAAAGTATTATTTGTAAAGCGTTTGGTAACCTATCATAAAACCTTTGCACCTGTAGGGAGAAAAAGTAAAGAAAATGTTCACTCCATGTTGTGGCATAAAGGAATTTCAGGCCGTAATAAAGAAGACAATGTTAGTGCGTTGTACATGTTTTTAAAACAACACAGAGATGTTGAAAAAGTTGTTCTTTGGTTAGACAACTGCTTTTCCCGAAACAAAAACTGGTGCCTTTACACATTTTTAGTGTATATAATAAACTCTGATGACATTGTAGCTTATGATATGGTTTTAAACTATTTCTAACCTGGTCATTCACTCATGAGTGCAGACAGTTTTCACCATCAAGTAGAGCAATCAATAAAAAACTTATGATTTTGAAGACTTTGTTGATGCAGTAAAAAAATCTAAATCTGGAAATATGAATGTATACAAAATGCAACATTTTGATTTCTACCACTAGCCCAATTTCGTGTCCCAACAAAAGGTTAAATCACCATCATGCTTGTATTTAAGTGACATAGTTAATATTACAGCTAAACGACGCAGTTACTATTTGTTGTGCAATACAAACTATGCTGTAATAAGCCCCTACCAACAACTGGACTTCTTATAAAAAAAATCAATGAAAGGGATTTAACTGCCCAGCCACCACACTGCTCCACGTGGATTTCCAGAAGGTAAGAAGAAAAATATCCTTCAGTTAGAATCAAACAAAAGAAACAGAAAGCAGAAAGAAACAAAGTACTGCCAGAAAATCGAAAACAATTTTGGAAAGACTTGCCTATTTATACATGTCTGCCAAAAGACTGAACCTATTGTGACATTTCATCTACTTATGTAAAAGTATTGGTTATATTTTTTAGAAAATATGTAAAGTTAATCCATTCCTAAAACTGTATATTGTTTAGTAATGTAAATCAAAGGTTATTTAAGTTAAGTTTATTTTTTTAAAGTTAAATTACCCATAAATAAATGCAGTGTTCTTTTACAAACATTCTTTCACAAACTATTAAAAATGTAAAGTAGTACATACGGCAAATATAGCTATTCTCTTTACTAAGGAAGAATGCCGTATGTACGACACCATTTTATATTTTCAACTTTTTTTGCATTAAAAATTAGAATTATACATTAAAAATTGTTATCTGTATTAAACATAAATATACTTGAAAAATAAACAATTAACAATTGAAATATATCATATTGAAAATTACAGCATCCTTCTAAATTTCAAGTGGAGTTTTCTCAAAATCCTACTACTGTTACATACTGCACTTTGCCTTAACTGGACAGAATAACAATAGGTAGAGGGATCGGCGTAGCAAACAGGCAACAGTTAACGATAAAGAGAACTAGCAAAATATACCAAGGAAGGTCAAGGCTCAAATACTGATGTAGTAATACTGATCACAAACTTGGAGAAGCTGCAACAACAAGTCAAACTATTGAATTATTATAAGCGATAAACTAAACACAAAATTCGGAATAAGATCTGACTGTTCGTTAAATAATAATTAAAAAATACATACTACAGAGATTTGTGAACTTAAATAAAATAAAAAGTAGAGTAGAATACCACGTAATGAGCAAGTACTTTTGCAATTGGTACTGGTACCTACTTACATCTTCCTCTGCGGATCCTTATGTTGAGTTGCTATACATTTTTCTATATTTGATATGTTACTGAGTCATAAACTTTAAAATAAAGAAACATTATAACAAACCATCTCTATTAACAAGAACCGACCAAATGTTAACCACAAGAATTCTATTGTAAATCTTACCCATAATAATATTTTCCCCGATGGCTTTATATTCATTTCTAATTATGCCTTTTTTTTCTAGATTTGTAATCGGACAGTATGTTACGGTCCACGGAGATGTAATTAGCCACGTTAATATCAGTCATGTTATGGTAGAAGATGGTGGGGAGTACATGTGTACAGCCGAAAATCGAGCAGGAAAAAGTTCTCATTCAGCACGTTTAAACATATATGGTAAGTAACTAAACGCCACCCCTAAACAAGACTTTGGAGTACTTTTTTTTTAATTTGAATGTATGAAACTTTGTATAAGACACGATAATAATAATAGGTCGGTAAGCTTCAACTAATTTACGGTCTTTGTCTTATTTTGGAATGGAATATAGTGATTAATTGATAAATCTATTTAAAAAAGTTCGTTTACAAAAAGGTATATTAATAAAAAACCCCTATTAGGTTATATAACAGAACGTTTTCGGAACAACTCTTCCATCATCAGTGCTATCCTAAAATAAGTCTAACCACTTTAATTAAAGCAAACGTGAAAGTTAAAATTTTGAACAAATTTTTATTACAAAAAGTGTGGTTAATACTTACTGGATGTACATGTTTGAAGTCACTAAATATAGTGGGTAAAAACCCTTTAAATGTAGTTAGATTAAATTTTAATAACATCTTTGATATTTAAAAACTAGGATGTTTAAGTTATAAGAGGAATTGATCACATGTATCGTGTGAAATATTTTCAAACAATCGTCACGTGACTCCAGCAGGTGAAGCTGAAGGCCAGTAATGCAGATAGACACCACGAACCGCACAATTTAAAAGTTTCACATTAAGTGACGATTACTCCCAATCACAATCGCAGGACGTTGTGTTAACAGATCAACAACAGAACAACGACAAGAAAACGGAGCAAACATAATTAACATAAAATAATGTGTAGTTTAAATTAGAGGGACAGTTAAAGTTATAAGATAGATGGATAATATAAGTAAATGAACTTACCGCTTGGTCGAACTAGCATGTTCGAGAGCTGCTACTCAAGTGAAGTGAAGTGAAGTGAGATATTTCGTAAGGGCTAAAATTTTCATCCAAAGCAAGGGAATTCCGATGCTTACATAAAATTAGCCCTAATTATGAATTAGAACAAAAAATCGTTTCGAACCAAAAGGACTTTCTTTTTTAAAACGATCTTTTGCAAGAGAAAACACAGCGGTGGCCATATGAATAGTTTTAGTAAACGGGCACAAAATTCATTGTATGAGTTCTTAGAAGATAAAGGTTTGTGAGCAGATAACGAAAACAAGCAATTGAGTCGTTCCTGTAAAGTCAAAAATTTTATGGACACAAGACAAGGTTTTCTTTGTCTTTCGCCAAGTTAGGAATTAGTGTCTTCTAAAACCATTCTTCATATAGATCCTTGTTCATTTCATCGTGGTAATCAGCGCTTTCTTTCTTGGCTAAGAAAGTTAATTCGATTCACGCCACAAAACCAGTCTCGCTTCCAGCATGAAGAAGAACAAACCGAAGACCTCTTTGGGTTGGAGCTTTCACTCCAGTAGAGAGCCCTTTTATAAAGGCATCTAGTGGATTTTTGATCATTGTGTCCCTCCATTCCTTTTAAACTGAAGCACTGGTGTTTGAACAAGACTCATTGGTATAAACACGGTTTACATTATCCTTTTTTTTTAATGTTTTTATTTGTCTCAGGTACTTGTATCTCCAGGATATGATATATTTTCTTTCCATTATTATCGAATCTAGAACTCTTTTATCATATTCAAAACTCATGTCATTAAGTAACCTACAAAATGTGGTTTTTAAAAAAGCTGGTAGATCCTCATTATCCTTCACTCTATTCATTATGCTGTCGACGGTTGGTGGTATGCTTTCCATAAAAAAAAATTATTGGCAATTTTTCTTATTGGTTAATTGGACTGAAAACTGTTTTTCTTCCTTTTTCTGTACCGGTTTCAGAACGCCACAGTCAGCAATGGCACACAAACTAAGAGTTGTTAGTAAGTGTTTCCCTCATAAAAATATTCATAAAGGAACCTGGATGATAACTGGTACTAAAAAATTTAATCAAATTAATCACATGTTAATATCTAAGCGGTGGGCAACCTCTATAATGGCATTAGAACTTATAGAGGCGCAAATTGCGATTCGGACCATTTCTTGGTTATATCGAAGATAAAACAAAGAATATCAATGGTAAGAAAAGAGAAAGGCGCCAAACAAAGAAAATAAAATACATATATGTATTTTTAAAAATCCTAAAAAGAAGAAGAAAAACAACATTGAAAAAGAATAGAATGCCATTCAAATGACAATTACAAATATGGCAAAGGAAACATTAGGTGAAACCTCAAGCAAAAGAAGCGAGGAATGTTTTGACCAAGATTGTCAACAAGTAATAAATAGCCAAAATATAGCTAGACAGAAATGTCTACAAAGACACGATTGAATAGAAGGGCATATGAAGAACTCAAAAAAGATGAAAAGAAAAGATGTAGAAGGAAAAAGAGAGAAATGTTGAATGGAAAAATACAATAAATTACAGATTATAATAACAGAAGGGAGACTAGAAAATTTTACAAGGGAACCAAGCAATACACCCAAGGATACATGACAAGATCAACAGTTTGCAAGGACAAAAATGGGGCAATTATCAGCGAGAAAGAAGAAATAATGAAAAGGTGGAAGGAGCATTTTCAAGAGCTGTTAAACCCATTAAAAAAACAAAGATAAAGAAATAATTCACCACACAGCAGAACAACTAGTTAAGCAACCAACATTGGAAGAAACGATAAACGTCATAAAACATCTAAAAAATAACAAAGCACCTGTCACAGATGGAATAACTGCAGAACTGATAAAGAATGGTGGACATGCGCTATGGAGGCATATCCATTAATTAATCGACCGCATATGAACACTACAAGCCATCCCAGAAGATTGGAAAGTAGGAATCATACTTCCTATATACAAAGGGGGAGACAAACGACTCTGCAAAAATTATGGGGGCATAAGAGTTTTAAATGTCGTCTACAAGATATTATCAGGAATTATATACAGCCACCTGGAATCGTTTTCGGAGGAGATGATTGGTGAATACCAATGTGGCTTCAGACTAAAGAGGTCAAGTATAGACCAAATACATATGTTAAGAGGTATACATGAAAAATGTGTTAAATATAACATACCTATTTACAACGTGTATATCGATTTCAAACAGGCGTTTGATGGAGTAGGTCGACAAAAGATGTTAAAGCAACTATCTATATTAGGGATATCCAATAAGTTGGTTAATTTTAATTTTAATCTAACTTTAGAAGCTTTTAGAAGCTTGTTGTAGAAGCCGTAACAAAAAAGTATTAAGCGAAAAAGTTATAGAAACTAAAACGAGAAGCTGCTACGTTTGGTCTATATATAAATGAAAGCAAAACAAAATATATGGAGTGCACAAAATCGAATCAACATGAGAATCTGAAGGTAGACAACCATACCTACAAATATGCCTCCACTTTTCCCTACCTAGGCTCAATAATAAATGACAACAACAATATCAGTCAAGAAATACAAGCACGGATTCTTAGCGGTAATAAGTGCTTTTATGCATACAAAGACTTAATGAAAAGGGTACACGTAAACTCATCACCAATTACCATAAATACCCTCGTACATAGTACAAACTCATCACCGCCATAAAAGTAGGGTTTTCAAAATAAACCCTAAGAGATTGGTAAACTGATCACTGGCCTACCTGCACCCCGGATCAGGTATAGACCATAAAATCCCAGCATACGGCTAGTTTTTGGTAATTTCACAGAATAATCCAAATCCAGATGTCTTAAATGTAACTGTAATTTATTGGTTTTTATTTGGGAATTCCACAAAATTCTATTGATAGCTACCTAAAATCATGCGAAAAGAAAAATTTCTCTTCATTTGCCCTTGTTTCTTTAACATTGATAGTGAACTGCTAATCGATTACGTTCTGAGCCAACGCGGACAAAAAATAATGGTTATCAATAATTTCAAATTTCAATTGCGAAAGACTCTAAAAAAATCGAATTGCCATTTGTGGACTCGTGCGACGAAAGAGTGTAAAGCTGAGCCTTAGGCCGTCCGCACATTAAGCTACTAAAAAGAAACTAAACTAGTTGGTAACTAGAATTACCAACTGTTTACAAACTGCGACTCGCACACTACGCTACTGAAAATTAATAGAAACGAGTCACTTCTTGCCTGTACGAGTAGCTTTGTTATAGGGTGTTTAAATTTTAAACCTATATATTATATTATTGAGTGTTATTATCGCGTTAAGAATGTCTAGTGACTCAAGTGATGAAGATATTATTCTTTATTATTATAATAGAAGACGTAAAATGCAGAAAAAAAGAAGGTATTGGGTTCATCCCTACATTGCAAACAATATAAATTGCAGAGCTTTTGTTGCTGCAAAAGAATTACAAGAAAGTGATACTAAATTTCTTGCATTTTATAGAATGTCAAAAGAATCTGTTCATGGGATGTTTTTCCACTTCTTGCACTAATTTTATATTAAACGACTGTCCTACCAATTTCGCAATTTCGCGTGTAAACTTTAAAAATATCACAACAAACTAGAAACTAGTCCCCAAGCGACCTGCACGTCCAGTCCGCTGTCGACTGATCACTGACGCATTAGAGACCGGTTACTAACTAGTAGCGCTGTGTGCGGATACTCATTAAAATACATGGGCAGTAACTAATAAGCAACTGATTGGTAACTAAAGTTACCAACTGGTTTCTTTTGAGTAGCTTAATGTGCGGACGGCCTTAAAACAGAAAAAAATCAGCTTAATTAAGTTTTTTAAGTTAACTGTATAAGATGTTTCTTGTAGGCAAGGCATAATATTACTTTGTTGCTGTAGATTACCTTTTCTGATATTAAATTTTGAGATTTCTAATTAAATTGTTAAAGTCACATTGTTATATATATATATACATATATATATATATATATATATATATATATATATATATATATATATATATATATATATATACAGGGTATCCAATTAAGTCGGCACCATATTATGTGAAACATTTTTATTTTTAGTTTTATAAATTTTGTTATATAAAATAATTATGTTACATAAAAAGTTTTGAATGATCTAAAACCTAGAATACAATGATTAGATATTAAATTTTTTTTAGTTGTATACGCGGTTTGTCCAAAAAATGAATTGTGGATATTCTCAAGTCTTAATAAAATTCAGGTTGTTTAACGAACCGCGTAAATGACTGAAGAATACTAATATCTGATTCTGATGATTGAAGTTCTAGATCATTCAGAACTAGAGAATAAATTTTTTTTCATAAAACTTCATCTACTAAAATCTAAAAGCATCATCAGGGTGCTACAATAAACAAAATTAGTACAAATTACAGAATAAAAATTATTTTGTATCTTACACTAATTGAGGTTAGTTGTCATGATGTTTATAAAATCAAATGAACAACTCATCTGACTCCTACAAATAATGGCGAAAACTAACCAAAAAATGTAAAAAAATTGCTTTTAAAAGCACTCTAATTTTGGGATCTTTGTACATTGAAAGATAAAGTACAGGAAACTGTACTTAAGCATTTTGATGCATTCTGTCACAATAAATGCATTGCTGATTACTTCAAATTTAAAAATTTCCGCCAATGATGCCATAAAATTTAAAGCTTTGCACGTGTAAAAAATTAAGTCCTTCGACTTCAATGCACTAATAGCACATTCACGTTTTTAGCTTTTCCTATTTTTTAGACATTTTATATTTACTTCCTGTCCAAAATCGTCTATTATTTTTAAGATAGTCAAATAACGCCAAAACAGTAAGACTTAGACCGAATTTATGCTTAAAAAATTATCTCGAGAATTCAATGAGAAATATAAAAATGCAATGAAAATCAAATAACGAAGTTGGGACTACTTCCGATATAATAGCACATGTTGACAAATATTTTCATTAAAGTTTACTATCGAAATCCTATGTAACTAAATTTTTAGATCTCAAAACCATTTAGATTGGCAGATACGTCTAATAGGCCACACCGTGAGACGTATTAATATCTTAGTTAAATTTTAAAGCAACTTGCTTAAAATAATTTCTGAATTTATTAAATTATCACATAAACGAGAAGTATAACAGGTAAGAGGCAATCTTTCTCATTAGAAACCAGGCAAAAATCCCGGTGATGAGTTTACCTATCTGCGGTGATGAGTTTACCAATCTCCAAAGGATGCCGGTGATCAGTTTACTATATCTCCTAGGGTCTAATAATTTTATGGGGGGCTATATAGTGATGAGTTCGTACACGTCCAATGAAAAGTAAGTTACTGAATCGTGAGTCTAAGCTTAGAATCTTCTTCTTAAGATGCCTTCTCCATTACTGAAGGTTGGCTATAACTACAGCAAATTCCTCTCTATCTTGAGCTGTTCTTAGTATCGAATGTGTGTCCATGCCTATCCAGTCTCTTACATTCTTCAACCAGGAGCATATTCTTCTTCCTGGACCTCGTCTTCCTTCCACTTTCCCTTTCATTATAAGTCGTAGGAAGCTGTATTTTTCTCCTCTGTAAATATGTCCTAGATAACTCGTTGTTCTGTTTTTTACAATATTTAGGAGTTCTCTCTCAGTACCCATTCTTCTTAGCACCTCGTTGTTGGTCACGTGCTTGTCCAAGAGATATTCAGCATCCTTCGAAAAACCCACATCTCAAAGGCTTCTATGCGCCTCATACTTGTAATTCCGAGAGTCCATGTTTCCACTCCGTATAGCAATATGAAATAAATAAACGTTTTTACAAATTGGTATTGGATATCTAACGATAACGTAAGTTTATTAGGAATTTTTTCATTCGTTGAAATGTGGAATTAGCATAATCTATACGAGCACGTATTTCGACCTCGTGGTCAAGACTGTTTTTTATCCAGCAACCAAGATACTGGAATCTTTGTACTGGTTCTATATGTTTGTTATAGATACAAATATGTCGACATTTGGTGCACGTGTAACAGCCGTTACTTTTGTTTTATTTGTGTTTATATTTAGTCCCAAGCTATCTCCCTCTCTAATAATCTACAAAACAGTAATTAGACAAGTGGTCATATATGGATGTGAAACGTGGACCCTCTTAATTACTGATAAAAATCAACTGAGAATATTTAAGCGCAAAAAACTAAGAAAAATATTTGGACCAAGCCAATGCAGCGATGGTTCGTGGAGAATTAAAATGAACCACGAGCTGGATGGACTAATGCAGAGCGCAGATATGGTTGGATTTGTAAAGTCACAAAGACTAAACTGGCTCGGTTTCCTAGAAAGAATGCCAGATAATCGAGCTGTAAAATTAGTCCAGAGATGGAAGCAGAACAAGAGGAAGGCCCCGTAAAAGATGGATAGACGACGTAGAGAGGGATCCTAAAACCATGAATATCAGGCAGTGGCGAAGGAAAGTTTCCGACAGGGCAGGATGGAAGAACATTGTTAAGGAGGCCAAGACTCACAAAGAGTTGTAGCGCCATTAGAAGAAGAAGAAGAGGCAATTATTGTTTGCGCATATATTCCAGTGCTATGATTCTTAAATCCGATTAAGCGTTAAGGACCAGCTGGTGTTTGTGTTATCGATGGTGTTGAAAAATATTTGAAAAAGTTGCTGCTGATTAGGAAATGGTTTATCAGCCCCGGGTTAAATTTAATATGGAGCGCAGCAGTATGAAGTAAAGTAAAATGAATTCTTCTGTTATTCTAATTTACCGTTCTATTCTTTTAGTCTATAAATTATTCTCTTTCACGGTTAAAGAAATAGTACTAAAATTTGTATCTTGTTTAAAATCAGTGGAGTTCTTGTAACTACATACTAATTTGTGTGCTTAAGAGCATCGCAATAAACAATATAAAATACATTAAAACTGAAAAATCAATAATTTATGCTCAACAGAAATTCTTAACAATTATATTATACTGCTTTCTATAATAAATACGACACAAAAGTATCGAGATAACTCTGAATAAGAAACACCCCTTTAGATCAAAGAGTTGGGTGTTTATACCAGTAAAAAAAGCCAGAAACGTAAAACTAACCGGTTTTAATTAAGCCGTTTTTAAAACTCTCGGGATTGGTCGGACGACAGTGATTCATGCATGAATAAATCTACTCTTCGTAATTTTCCGAGTAGAAAACGTTTAATTACGTCTTGGCTTTTTCTCAACGACGTTAATTGATCCTTTATCATAATTTTTTTCTCTTTCGCTATGTATTTTTGTCTTTACGAGTTAAACTTTTTGGTTCGTTAAGTCCGTATTGAATTTGTCATTTAGATTCCTTTCATAATTTGTAGGAAACCTGCTGAGAACAATTTTTAATTGTTTATTAGTTTCTCTAGGACGTTTTGATTGACTAAAGAACTACCGAAGAAAAAAACAGTGGAGTGTGCCTATACTACTTTAGTAAGTGTGCTTTTCTATACATGCCTGTTCTACACTTCTACCTTTGTCTATCATTAATATTATAATGGTTCAATTTTCCATTGTGTACTATTGAACATAAATCTCCTGAAAAATATCTGGACACTCCCATTAGATATCAACCAATATCAGGTGGATATCAGTAATAAGCTACTATTGCATGAAATCTTCGAGAACGATCTTAACGACTTAAATAATTGCATCATAAATGCCCTAAAAGAAAGTCACCGCACTGTCCTAAAAGAAAATCAGATAGTAAAATAAGTCCATATACTGAAACGCTGCTGGATCAGAGAAGACAAATGAGAAGCGATAAAAATGCAGACAGCCATACTCTAAGAGAAATGAATAAAGCTGTTTAAAAGAAAATCAGGAGACATTTAAGGAAATTTAAGACTCACTACAGAGGAAAATAATAGCCTAAAAGTTCTACGTAAAACGCCAACGAATGGGAAATACGAAATTCATAAATTAAGAAACAAGCAAAATGAAATAATATCACGTAGAGACAAGTTAATTTAATACAGGTCGTCGAAGAGTTTTACGAGGAATTGTATGGAATTAGTCCAGAAGATCAAACACGAATACAAACAGCCATTTTAAAGAAAATCATGAATCAAGATTCCGAACTAATGCCAGAGATAAAGGTAGATGAGATTCGACAAGCATTAAGAAAAATGAAAAATGATAAAGCCCCAGGAGAGGACGAAATTGTAATAGAAGCTATCGTAAATGGAGGAGAAATGCTATTAAATAAATTAAGGAAACTGTTTAATCTACGTTTGCAACAAATAGAGGTGCCCAAATAATGGTACTATACTATAACAGTACTATACCATTTGCATATAACAGGAGAACGGATCTAGAAAATTATAGACCTATTAGCCTGTGAAACCACATATACAAGCTCTTCAGTAGGCCAGTCACATTAAGATTGGAGAAAAAATTAGATTTCCACCATCTGAGAGAACAGGCAGGATGATGTTCAAATTATGGTACTAATGATCACCTCCATACAGAAAAGACACTTATTGAAAAATCTATAGAATACAACAAACCTCTTGTCCTTACTTTCATAGATTTTCATAACACGATCGAAATAGACAGCCTTATAAAAGCAATGAATGACAGCAGGATTGACTATGGGTATAGTGAACTTATTTACAATATTTACAAAAATGACTGTTAATATACAATCATTTTTGTAAAACCCAACCAATAAAAATAAAACATGGGATGAGGCAAGTAGACTACTGACAGCAAAAATGAGCATTAATTGGAAACATAACAAGATCCATTCCACAAAAGAACCGTTGAACACTATAAGAGAAAAACAATACAATATAGAACTACTCCAAGAACAATCAATAAGAGAACTATACCAACAACGTCTAGACCAAAAATTAATAGAATTCAGATACGGCAACATCGAAGAAATATACGAGCATATAAAGGCGAGTATAAAGCAAGCAGCATTCGAAGCCCTTGGGGAAAAAGAACATATAACAAATAAACAGCACTATTATGAAATAAATGAACCAACAAAAAGAATAATTCAAGAAAAAAAGCAACTATACAGAAAATGGCTGACTACAAACAACGATGAAGTTTATAAAGAATATAGAGAAAAAGATAGAGAAGTGAAAAAACAAATAACACAGCAAAGGAATGAAGAATGGGAAAGAATCTGCTTAAGTATTGAAACATATATAGGAGGTACAAGAACTTCGGAGTCATGGAAAGTACTGAGAGGATTGAAACAAAACTCAAAAGAAATAATTAAATTGGGAAATATACAGGACAAAGAATCGAAGGACTACTACAAGGAACTATTAACAGAACAAAGACCACAATTCATTGAAAAAGAAAACAGGCGAAGACGAAGCAGATTCCCACAACAAGAAATAGAAATAACAGATAGGGAAATGAGAACGGCCATAAAAGCAATCAAAAATAAGAAAGCACCGGGACCTGGAGGCATCTCACCTGAGCTTATAAAATACGGATCAAAAAAATTACACCGGATGATACAATGGATATTTCAGAAAGCCATAAATGGAGAACAGCTCCCAAAAGAATGGACGGCGGCATATATGACATCTATATTTAAGAAAGGAGATAGAAAACGATGCGAAAACTACAGAGGAATAAGCGTAATATCATCAATAGGAAGATTATATGGGAAGATAGAGCAAGCGATAAAAGGCAAAATCGGAGAGGATCAGGCAGGCTTCACGGTAGGAAGATCATGCATAGACCACATATACACACTGGAACAACTGTTGGAAAAGAAAAAAGCAAAAAATAGAGATATACACTTGGCATTTGTGGACCTGAGAAAGGCGTATGACTCTGTACCAAGGTCAGAACTATGGGAGGCAATGTACAAATTAGAAATACAGACGGAACTCATAGAAGCTACAAAAGCTCTGTATAAAGAAAATAAAGTGTCCATTAAAATGGGAACAAGAATCATAGGAGACTTCACCACAACAAAAGGGCTCCTGCAGGGTTGTTCCACATCTCCAACCCTATTCAAAATATACTTAGAGAAAGCCTTGACTACATGGAAAAGAAAATGCGAAGGCATGGGAGTACCGGTACGGAACGAATACCTATATACATTAAGTTTTGCAGACGATCAAGTACTGATTGCACAAGACCAAGACGACCTCAGCTACATAATGAAGAAACTACAAGAAGAATATACCAAGGCTGGCCTAGATATTAACGTCGCGAAAACAGAGTACCTATCTACAAGTGAAGAAGACATAGAAGATCTACAGATTGATGACAACGTAAAAATCAAAGGAAAGGATAAATTCAAATACCTGGGGTTTATAATCATGAAAAAGGCAACAACAGAGGAAGAAATTACACAAAGATTAGGACAAACAAGAACAGCAATCCGACAACTCAACTCAGTATGGTGGGATAGACACCTAAATATGAAGACAAAAACGCAGATTTATAAAACATTAGTGCGAAGTATTATGACATATGGGGCTGAAAATTTGATCATAAACAAGAAAACCAGCAGTAAGATAGTAGCAACAGAGATGGAATGCCTGCGAAGATGCTGCAGAGTAACAAGAATGGATAGGAGAAGTAATGACGAAATAAAGCAAAGAACATCAATAGAAACAGACATACTAACATATATAGAACAAAAAAGACTAAAGTGGTATGACATGTAAGAAGAACTAGCGACAGCAGATGGATAAAGAGAATAACCGAATGGAGCCCCATAGGAAGGAGGAAAAGAGGACGACCCCGAAAATCTTGGAGGAACGAAGTAGACGACGCCATGAGTAAGAGAGGACTAAACGATGGAGAATGGAACAACAGAGAGAGATGGAAACGGTTGAGCGAGGGAAGGCAGTGAATACTGTAGAATCCCTAAATATATATATATATATATATATATATATATATATATATATATATATATATATATATATATATTGATTAAGAGTATCAGCAATCGGTCAGGAAATAAAACTCTATTTGTTCAGTCTCAATATTTCGTCACGATTTTGTGACTTCTTCAGGAGAAAACTGTAAATTTATTAGATTAATTAATGATTATATGTAAACAAAATGAATATTTTAATACTTACAACTATAAGAATGAAAATTTAAATTTCTTTGGCATATCTAAATAAATGACATATTTTTGTTTGATTTTATTAAGAGATATGCCAAAGAAATTTAAATTTTCATTCTTATAGTTGTAAGTATTAAAATATTCATTTTGTTTACATATAATCATTAATTAATCTAATAAATTTACAGTTTTCTCCTGAAGAAGTCACAAAATCGTGACGAAATATTGAGACTGAACAAATAGAGTTTTATTTCCTGACCGATTGCTGATACTCTTAATCAATATTTAAAACAGTACGGTCGAAAAAATAATTTGAAAAATATATATATATATATATATATATATATATATATATATATATATATATATATATATATGAGGCAAGTAGATACATTGTTACCGAAATTATTTATAACGGCATTAGGGTATGCCTTTAAGATGCTCAATTGGGACTACAGAAGAGTAACAATAAACGACGAAAAGCTTGATCATCTTTGTTTCGCAGATGACATTGTCCTTATCACAGATAATTTAGGATAAACCACAGATATTTTAAATGAATTGGACTTTGCATGTTTGAAGGTGGGCCTCAGATTGAACTTGACCAAAACTAAGTTTATGGCATTTAACTATTCGAGAAACAGTGGTAGAACTGAAAAAGAAATATACGTATTTTAGTTGAAATAAGAATCAGCAGTGATAACCAAATATGCGAAATCCAAAGACAAATACTCCAAAAAAGTATTTGACCAATGCGTATTACCGGTCGTGACCTATGGAGCGGAAACTATGACTCTAACCAACACTACGGCTTCAAAATTGAGAGTAAGACAGAGACGAGTGGAACATTCTATGCTGGGAGTGACGTTGCGAGACCGTATAAAAAACGAAGATCTGCGAAGAAGGACGAGTATTGCTGATGTTGTGGAACCCATAGCAAAGCTGAAATGGAACCGGACAGACCATATAGCGAGAATGTATGACTCACGATAGACAAGCAAAGTTACCAATTGGAAGCCAAGAGCAGACAAACGTAGTAGAGAAAGACCACCTATACATTGGGCTGACGACATCAGGCGTATCACCAAACATTGCCAACAAAGAGCAGAAAATCGTAAAGAATGAAGGAGTTTAAGGGAGGCTTATGTCCAACCGTGGAGGTGACAAAGGCTGGATGAAGGTGATGATGTTCTACTGCTTGTAATTGGTCATAAAATGTTTTCTTTGTTGTTTGAGGCTTGTTATTTTTAGGACCATATACTCCGATGATGATCTGGTCTTCCTTCTCCATTCTTATTTTTGTTGTTGCAATCTTTTCTGATACTTATAGACACTCTTTAATCGGATTTTGGTATCTTTGGTTTATAAGTAGGGCTACACTTTCGTTGGCCCTCTTTTTTGCTACTTCACTCAGTATAGATTCACCTCATTTAGATTGTATTTTTCCTTTTTTTGTTTCACGTAATTTAGAGGCGCATATTTTATGTTTATTCGTTTCTCTTTCAGCACTTAGGTTATTTCCTGATCTCTAATGTTGGGCGATCTTATCTGGGTTTTAAATGTTTTTCTCTTGTTTCATTTCTTGTTCTTATTTCTTGTCGTGGTTGTCTTCACTTAATCAGTCTGGTTCCGAGGCTTCACATTGTTTCTTTGAGCAGTGTGTCTATATCCCGTCTAAGTAGCAATGCCATTTCGTTAAGTTGAAAGTTTGCTCAAGGATCGTGTTTCTCTCTCTCTCTCTCACTCTAACTCTCTAAGTCTGTGTTAGGTTCTGGAACTAACTGACAAGTTATCAAAAGATGAAAAATGTTACATCGTAGTGTGAATAACGAAAGAGCAAATCTTTAGAAAGAAAAGACAGGCATTCATTATTTCTGGTGTTGTTAACTGTAAACATAATATGCTATACTTTTCGTTTACACCCGGTATATTAGAATAAAATTTAAAGAAACGCATGGCTGAACACGATTTTTCCACAAAAAATATCTTTTTTAAAACAGTATTCTGATAATATTGGTTCTATATCATGTTTTATTCACTGTAAATATCCAGATTTAGACCTCAAGGGTTTTGGATTTATGATATAATAATGTGTGATATAGTAAATCTCTGAAGGTCTATTTCTATTTTCAACATAATCACGTCTTTATAAGGTTTACCGTATTTTAAATCAAAACGTCCACTATTAAATCAGGACTCGCAGTTCCGTTGAATTCACGCTCGAATTCTTATTTCCCTCAGGAATGCCCTACATCCGCCTAATCCCGAAAGTGACCGCAGTGGCTGGCGAGACCCTCCAACTCAAGTGCCCGGTGGCCGGCTACCCCATAGACGAGATCCACTGGGAGAGGGGCGGGAGAGAGCTGCCGGATGATTTGCGACAAAAAGTACTCGGTGATGGCACGTTGGTTATCAGTCCGGTGGAAAAGAAGGCCGATTCAGGCGTGTATACTTGCTGGGCGAGGAATAAACAAGGGCATAGCGCACGAAGAAGCGGAGAAGTCAACGTAATAGGTAGGCCATTACTTCCATTTTTGGAATTTCTTTCATTACTCAATTTTTGATACATAAATTGGTTAGAGAGATTTTTAAGATATACCTGTCAAAAGAAATATAGATTTTGAAATGATAACTCAATTTTTTTTGTTTTAATCATAGCAAACAAGTTAAAATATGAAATGACAGATAGATTTTTTTTAATTTTACGTTAATAAATTTAAACAGGATTTTCTACACACTATGAAGGATATGTCTATCATACTGCTAGTGTTACTTCTTTTAGGAGAAAAGTCACACTGGTCCGAAGAGATGTAAGTCTAATAGTTGCACAGTGATAAGAACAACTCATACAGTGATATTTTTCCTAAACATTTAATAGTGGCTTAATATACGGGCTTGTAAATCTTGTTCACATGCATCCACATATTGTACTTTGGGGATCCCATGGACGCAGCAGTTTGAGAGTAGGTGTATAGAGGTCTCACCCGTTATTTCATCTTCTTCTTCTGCTAGTGCTTATCCTCTATGGATGTTGGCTACCACAGTGGCCCATCGTATTTTATTAGCAGCTGTTCGAAATAGGTCTATGGTGGTCATACCTGTCCACTGTCTCAAATTCTTAGGCCAGGATATTCGGCGGCGTCCTGGTTTTCTATTTCCTTCTATTTTCCCTTCTAATATCAATAGTAAGATTCGGTCACATTATGAGACAACCTGAAAAATATGATCTTTTACATCTGATCATTCAGGGAAAGATCCAAGGTAATCGTTGTCCTGGTAGAAGAAGAACATCATGGCTGAAAAATCTAAGGCAATGGTATGGAAAATCAACTACATCGTTACTTAGAGCTGCTGTCAATAAAGTCACGATAGCGAATATGGTAGCCAACATGATATCCAACGATCGATAACGGTCATGGAACTAGAAGAAGAAGAAGATTCTGTATTTATTTTCATTTCTCATTATATGTCCGAATTATGCTAACTTTCTTTCTTTAATGGATTTCAAGACTTCAGGTTCTTTTTGTAAACGTTGCAATACTGAGTCGTTAGTAATATGATGTACATATGATATTGTGCGCATGCGACGATAGCACCACATCTCGAAAGACTACAACCGTCTGCAAGACGCATCAGTGAGTGTCCATGCCTCTGCTCCATACATAAGAACAGAAAACACATAACATTTAAGGATTTTGAGTCGGAGATGTAAGTTCAAGGTTAAATTGCAGAGAACTTTCTTCATCTGTTGGAAGGCACTCCTTGCTTTTTCGATCCTACATTTAATCTCGTATGAGTGATCCCAGCTGTCTGTGATGTTGCATCCTAGGTATGTTATTTTTTCTGTTCTATCCTATACCTCATTGTCTGCCATAAACTTTGCGCTGTATCTTGGTTTTCTTGGTATCTTGGCTTATGATCATAATTTTCGTCTTCTTTATTTCATAGAAGCCGAATTCTACATTTTTTTTATTAAACGTTTTTTTTTTCTTACCTACTTCTTAAATTTAGATTGAGAATGTTTGCTTATGCGAATATTTTACATTTACAGAGTTATTGTATCTCAGTTTCATTCAGTTTTCTAATTGTTAAAGTTCTGAAAATGTCAATTTTAAAACTTAGTCTTCAAATTCTTGGTATATCTTAAAAATTGAGCTAGAAATTATAGGTTAAAATGAAAATGTACATAAAAGTTTAAATATAAACAAATTTGTCATTTCATAGATAAGAAGTAGACAAATATTTATATAAAAAGTATCTAGAAAGATTGACATCGATTACTGATATTGGCCAGTCTAATAGCCGGTCTCTGTAGTGAACATCATCAACATAAAAAAGTTTCACACACCAACATAAAAAGTATAAAAGAAAATTAAACTTAAATGAAATATCTAGTAAATGACAGTTTTGGAGTGTAATTTTCCTCGTCACTACAGATTTGCTTGAAAATTTGGATTTAGATTGCTCTTATCCTCAACTTCACTTTTGGACTCGCGCCCAGGATAAAGCTCTTCTCGGGACTGAAAAAACATACCTTCAAACTAAGTTTTTAAATGAATAAATTGACTAACTCTAACTACTTTTATTATTAAAAGTTTATTCACTACTACTACAGAAACACTAAAAAGATATATGTTTTGCTTTTCTGAACATTTCTTTTTTTTTTTGTTTTTCTGTAAGATAAAAATTGGTTAACCTATTGCTGTTTAAAGTTTGCATACACTTGTAATAAGTGACTCGTTCAAGCCCTTTCAACTACAACCGTTTTAACAATAAGGGAATAAAAAAAATAAATTTAAATGACCTTATAATTCTTAAAAAATCTCTCTCCAGATGACCACTGGTCACTCCAAAAAATTCAAGAAACCGGCACTGTCAATTCCTCAAATAAGAAAACCTGATAGAAGTTGGACGCAGACTGATAATAAAAAAACCAACGTATTTGCAGAATATTTGGAAAATATATTTACCCCAAATTTAGGTCAAAACATAAATGATGATGTAGTTAGCGAATGTCTAGATGAACTTTGCCAAATATCACCTCTAATAAAAGTATTCTTCCCATTCGAGGTTCGCAGATTAATAACGAGTACGAACTCACACAAAGCTCTAGGATACGATTTAATCGATGGGGGAATCCTAAAACATTTACCCAGGAAATCAGCTCCTATGCTTACTATTATCTATAGTAGAATGCTGCAGTTAAGCTATTTTCCAAAATAGATATATATATATATATATATATATATATATATATATATATATATATATATATATATATATATATGTATATATATATATATATATATATATATATATATATATATATATATATGTATATATATATATATATATATATATATATATATACAGTGTGGCGCACCGAAAACGAAACAGAGGCATTTACTGGCAGATGATTCCTTTTTTGGAAAAACGCTCGGACCCGTCGATTTTGTTTTCGAGGGGGACACAAAATTGGCATAAAATCACTTTAACATTTGCAGCCCCTTAAGCGGGGGTGGCATCATCCCTAAAATCTTAAATGAAAAGGGGGGTCGAATGATCCATTATTTGAAAGGTCTTTCAACTCCCTTTATAATGATGTAAAATTTATGTATTCAATTCAGTAGTTTTGGAGATTTATTGATTTAAAGTTTAAAGTAGACTTTAATAGGTACATCAAATTAGTTTGTACTTCTTTCAGAAGAAATTTTAGTAAAAGCATTTTCTTGATAAGTAAATGCTTTTATTTACTACGCCCATTACTACCAAATAGTACATTAAATTAGTACTTTGTTGTTAAAATATCATTTATTGCTTTATACATAAATTAACCATGGTATATTCCACGGCAGAAAGGGTTGAAATTATTGAAATATTTTTCGGAAATAATCAGTGCGCTAATAGAACAGCACAAATTTTTAATGAGCGACATGAGAACAATAATGTGCACCGAAAATATGTTCTAGAACTTGTAGCTAAATTTCACTGAGCCAGAAACTGGATCAGTCGCCAATAAAAAACGTAATATTGAAAATCCTATAAGGAACGAAGCAACAGAAGTGGGGGTTTTAGGGCAAGTTATTGTAGATCCTACATTAAGTACCCGCAAATTGCAAACTTCGTGTGGTGTTAGTCGACGTACTATCCAACGGATTCTAAAGGCCCATAATTTTCATCCGTATAAAATTCACCTTGTACAAGAACTTAATGAAGACGATTTTGATAAGCGATTAGAATTTTGTGAAGTTATGAGTGAACGAATTACAAACGATGAACAATTTTTATTTAACATTTGCTTTTCCGACGAATGTTCCTTTTTTTCGTCATAATTGTCGATATTGGTCGGACTCTAATCCCAGAATTTACCATGAGGTACACACACAGCAGCCACAAAAATTAAATGTTTGGGCTGGCATTTTTGGCGATCATTTGGTTGGTCCTTTTTTCTTACCTGGAAATTTGACTGGTGAAATGTATTTGGAATTACTGCAAAATGCCATAGATCCTGCGCTAACAGATATAATTGAAAATCAGAATGATGGTCGATACGTTGAGAATATGTTGATGTTCCAACAGGATGGTGCCCCACCACATTACGCATTAAGAGTTCGGCATTATTTAGATCAGACCTTTCCAGGTCAATGGATTGGTAGAAGAGGTGCCGTTGAATGGCCCCTAAGATCGCCAGATTTATCACCTTTGGATTTCTTTTTGTGGGGTTACTTAAAAAGCATAATCTAAAATCTTTTACTCAGCCAACATCCTTAGAAGATTTACGAAAAAGAATTGTGAATGAGTGCCATCAAATTACTCCTCAAATATTGCAAAATGTCCGGCAACGTTTTCAGCAAAATCTTTATTATTGCATGGAAAGTAATGGTGGTCATTTTCAACATTTACTCGGCTGACAGGTCAGTTCATTCTTTATTTTTTAACAACTTTGCTGCTATGTATTGATCTCCTCTTACGATGATGTATTTAAACTTTAAATCAATAAATCTCCAAAACTACTGAATTGAAGTACATGAATTTTACATCATTGTAAAGGGAGTTGAAAGACCTTTTAAATGATGGATCATTCGACCCCCCTTTCCATTTAAGATTTTAGGGATGGTGCCACCCCTGCTTAGGGGGCTGCAAATGTTAATGTGATTTTATGCCAATTTTGTTTCCTTCTCGATAACAAAATCGACGGATCCAAGCGTTTTTTTTAAAAAGGAATCATCTGCCAGTAAATGCATCTGTTTCGTTTTCGGTGCGCCACCCTGTATATATAATGTCGGTTTACAACGTTCTTTGACTTCTTCCGATTTCCAATCTCCATCTCATTCTATCGTTCCATAGATCGTCCTCCAGTTCTCTTTCTCTGATTTCTTTATCAACTCCTTCTCTCCAACTTCTTCTAGGCCTTCCTGGTCTCCGCCTACCTCTTGGTTGTCATTCAAAAAATAGATAAAAACAACAAAATACCTGGAAATACATTAAAAAATAATTAAAGTTTTAACCAAACCATAACATCATAGTAAATATCTTAATCCTTTCATATTCTTACCTTACAAATTCACACAAATTAGAAATGTTTGGAAAGGTTTTAAACACCGCCCCCCCCCCCCCAATATGACATCAGAGCTTAAGTAGTCCATTATACTAGACAGTGTCTGAAATAATTACCTTCTCTGCAAATCTCAGTATTGGATCAGTTAAAGTAAACAAACCTTTGAATGCACAAACTCTTAGTTAGATTTTTGTTAAGACATAATTAAATTTATAACATTTCGTAATAAAGTTGTTCAATGGGATAATTCGTTAGTCTAACGATGCTCTCGTTTTCAAACATTTTGTACATTTTCATTTTTATTTTATAAAAGTTTCTACTAATGAGATATTTAGATATTTGTTATTTATTTTAACTTACAAGTTGGATTAACCTGTAATTTAATTTATTTATTTTTAACACTGCATTTTTAATAATATTCGCGTAATGATAGTTTGTTTTTACTAACTAAAAGTTTTATACAGTGAATTCATAACCTGCGGAAACTGTCTATTAGCTCATGACTTAATTATTTTCAGAATTAAAGCTCTGGCAAGTCGGTTTTTATTTTTGTTTTTTAACCTTTTTGGGATATAGCTAACCTAACCTAACCTTAGCAGATGTGACGTCATCGATAATTTTCTAAATATAAAGGGCATATTTTATTTAAAAAATTAAAAGTCCATATTTTTCTGCGTAAAACCGTACCAAACTCATTACTTTACACTTCAGTATACAGAGCCTAAAGAAAACCAGTGCTCCTATTTCTTAAAATTTAATTAAAAATTTATTTTGCAAAGAAAATTATTAAAGAAGTCATTTCATAATAAAGAGAAACAAATACTATAGTTACAACATATGCTCGAATTGATCTCCTTGGTTTAATTGACAGTATCCAATTGTCTACCAAATTGGTAGATAGGTTTACATATACCTTACTTTTCAAATTACCCCAAATAGAGAAGTCCATGGTATTCAAATCTAGCGAACTAGCAGGCCATTCAATTTGACCGAGTCGTTCAATCCAGCAATTGGGAAAAGTTGCATTTAGAAAATGTCTAACCACTACAGCATAATGTGGACTTGCTCTATTCTGATGAAACCAAATAGTCGGATCTATTTGACCAGGATTATTGATATCTGGAAATATTGCGGTTAAAATTGGAACTACGTATATTTGCAACATCTCTAAATACCTTTCACCCTTCACAGTATCGTCAAAAAAATACGGTCCTACAATGGTATTCCTAACAATCCTAGCCCGTACATTTACTTTTTGGGGATATTGGGTATAAACTTAAATTGTCCAATTGGGATTTTCTGTTGCCCAATAACTACAATTTTGCCTATTTACGGTACCATTTAAACAAAAAGTGGCCTCGTCGGAAAACAAGATATTATATTTAAATCCATTATTTCGATGATACAATTTTGCATGTTTTCGCAAAACTCCTATCAAAGTCGTTTTCATTGAGTTCATGTAAAAGTTTAATTTTATTTGGATGTAATTTGGCCTTTTTTAGAATTTTATGAACAGCACCACAACTAACAATCTCATTGTTAGTTGATAAAGTTATTTAAGAATGAGGATTTTCTTTAATTTCAAATAATACATTTAATTATTGATTGTCGTCGGAAACAGTCGGTCAGCCACACTTAAGCTTATCTCTAACATTGCCAATATCGTTAAATTTATGCAATATTTTCCTTATCTTCTCTTTACTTATTGGCATTTGATCAGGATATGTTTCATTAAAGATATCGCATACTTCCGCCATACTTGTTTAACGATCGCCGGAACCTAAGATCATCAAAACTTCTATTCGCTGTTTTTCTGACAGCACCATCGTAATTTCAAATAATTTCTATTAGGGTAATATTTCTCAAATAGATACTAGTGCAGACTTCTAAATCGATGTGACACAACAAATAAATTTAATATTGACATTGTAACCGTTTCAAAAGATTTAAAAGAAACTCATTATATATTTCGATTATATTTTTTTTTAATAAAACTAATAGCCCCATCTATCTGTCAAGTACCTACCTGTAGCCGACTCAAGGATTCTTCTGTAATTCCCAAATATATCCGGTAGATGAGCATATTTTTCAACTTGTCACTCACGCCCAATTTCCAGATTCAGGCGCCATGATAGCGCTTCGCTCTTTTCTGTTAAGACCGTCCAACCGTTAAGACGTGTTTCCAAAGTGGGTCTCAATTCAGAGGTGAGCAAATAAATCCTTTTCTTGTCCATATTTCAGATAGATATTTATTTTTTTAGACCCTTATTGGAGAGGCTATAATGCTGATATTATATTTCTAATACTCGTCGCAAGATAGTATTGCTATGGAGTTATTCCAGATCATGGCCCAGTAGCAGTATCTTTTTATGGAATCCCTAACCCCTCTTATCTAGGATGGTGGTGATTTGATATAGTACGTAGCTGAATCAATGGTTTATTTGGTGACTGATTAAATAAGAAGAGAAACAGAGCAGATTAAGGTTGTACCAATTTTTATTATACCTACTTTCAAGACAACAGAAATGATTATGAACTCAAAAAAAAAATGAAAATATAGTGAAGTGTTCTAATTTAATTTAAAGGTTTATTTTCTTCATTGTTCCTAGTTGATAAATAACTATATTATTTTCAATGTAAACAAATTTCGAAATTTGGGGTTAATATATATATACATTCATTTTCTTTATAACCAATTCTTAATTTAATACGATACAAAGATTTTTTGTTTATGATAATGTTAACATAAAATAATATTTTGGAATCCCTTTGGGATGACGTAACTTTTAATGTTTTCTTTTTGTTCATTGCTAAGAAATAATAAAGAATAGTTTTCTTGTAAACTTTCAATAAATCTTAATTTTTTTTTGCTCTTCCCCTTCGAGGATAAACCAGGGGTGGCGTCCAATAATAAATAATAATTTCATATTATCTAATTGTGCTTGAATTTAAAATACGATATAGTTTCTATAACCCCGCCCTATTCTCTTCGACAACGAGCGATTCTGGCCTTGTAATATTATTGTAGCACGGCAGTGTTACAACATATCCAATGGTAACTACGAACTTACTGGCTGGTTGCTAAGGAAATTGATATGTGTTTACAGCCTACTTGATTTTTGGCAATATACTGAGTACAGTAGTAGTTATTACCGCTTTATCTAATTGTATTGTTGATGTATAACAAATTACAAAGCCATTATCATTTGAATGGAATTGGGTATCTTTAATAAATAAACAATCTACCTTCTGTATCGTACAACAATAAACACTCCATTCGAGTATTTGTTGCAATTATGATATTTATTTGTCTTTAATCTTTGATCTTTTATGCATTTTTAACGAACGTTGTTTGGAAAAATTGTTATGATTTAAAAAATTAATTGATATCCAACTTGTAAGTGATTTAGATTTTTATTTATCAAGTTGTTAAATTTGAAGTTAATTTAAACATCTTATTAAGCTATAGATTTAATGAGATTTTCTAGATAATTTCAGCCAGTTTTGCCATAGAGGAGTCTACAGATGATATATTTTATGTGTTAATGAATCTTTCAATTACAGTTCCTCCAAAAGTTAGCCCATTCTACGCAGAAGACACTCTTCACGTTGGCGACCGAGCCAGCCTAACGTGTTCTGTAACCAAAGGAGACCTACCTTTGACAATATCTTGGCACAAAGACGGAAGATCCGTAGAACCTGCTCAAATGATGTCGATAACGCAGGTGGACCAATTCACTAGCATTTTGGTCATAGAGAGTCTCTCTCCAGAACACAACGGCAACTATTCTTGCGTAGTGAGGAACCTTGCAGCCGAGGTCTCCCACACACAGCAGTTGGTTGTTAATGGTAATTCGGCGCCAGCTCGTGCGGCGCATTTTTTTATTTCTTTTTTTCTTTTCTATCTCTGATGTTTGTTTCTCTTGTTTTCTCTCAGTTCCCCCTATAATTGAGCCCTTTTCCTTCCAAGACGGGCTATCAGAAGGCATGCGTACCCGTACCGTCTGCGGTGTGAGTAAAGGTGATCCACCCCTTGTGGTCTCTTGGCTCAAGGACGGTCAACCATTGACGCCTAACCTCGGCGTCAACGTTTCAGCCCTTGACCCTTATTCTAGCCTCCTCAGCATTTCTAGCCTTGATTCGAGACACTCCGGCGATTTTACCTGCGTGGCCAGCAACCCAGCCTCAGAGGTTAGGTACACTGCGAAACTGCAGGTCAAAGGTAACCACCAAATCCTCTGTCCTTTTAAGGTCTGTCTATCGCTTTTTAGAAATTGTTTCATTATAACAAAACAAAATTTGAGACAATTTTTTGATTGCCTACATTGAAAAAATTATCATATTCAAATAATTTATAATGCATATTTAGACATAAGTTTTATTTTGTGTACTAATAAAGGAAAATTGGACACGGAGACACATTGCTTCAGTAGTCAGTCAATTAAATGTTAAAGTAAGTTAGGAGTCCATAAAAATTACTACTTAAAAAATAGTTAATAAAACTAGGTTTTGTTAAAATAACAAGGAATAATTTGTGTTATTCTTAAATGTCATCCGCAAAACTAAAGTATTAGGTCAATAAAGATCCAGTGAACAATCTGTATTTTACGGAAATTTTAACATATTTGAACATTTTTAAAATATGTACCTGTACTAAATTGCTAGCACAAAAATTAATATCTTATACATATTAACAAAAATCATGTGGAAACATGTCACAGCCTACATTTTTGCGTACCCAACTCTCAGAATTACAATCCCCAGTTTAAACACCATATTTTGTTTTAATATCTCCCTTTTACATTTGCCCATAACTTTGCTTTCATCTCGCAATCATCAGTGACTGTGTTTTGTCTTGCTTCTTTATCTTTTAAGATATTTGGTTCTCTTTGCAATGCTTGTTTTTTTCTTAACTCAAGAGGGTTTAATAACATAATAGCTCTATAGTTGTTGCATTTAATTAGATCCCGGTCATTAAAGATTGGTGTACTGTTTCCGTTTGTACATCCGCTTTAGCAGCTCCTCTTCTCTGTTTATGATCAGTTCATTGTTAATTCGTCTTCCTCTGCATTTCCATTATCTGTTATGTATTTGTTTCATGTATCTGTTTTTTTTGGTTGTTTTTGAATAGATTCGTAAAATTTTTTTCCAGTATTTTTTGTTTATTGTGATGGTTATTTTTTTGTTACTATATTGTTGTTTTATATATTTTAATAGTCCCAATTATTTATTTCTAATTATTGCATTAGTTTAGAGATTTGTACATAATTTAGAATTATTATTCGAAATTTGGAGACTGTGCAAAATTAAAATATTGTTCTATTTACCTTTTTTCAGATCTCTTGCACTCATTGCTTCAGTTATCGTCTTTTATGTTTTTTAGGTCTTTAGAGTATTCCCGGTTTAGTGGTATCCACTGCGTAGTCAGTTTTTCATTATTATTTTGTACATATCCACCTTATGTTACGGATATTCAACTCTGTTTCTCAAAAAACGAGTTTATGTTGTTTGTTTCCAGATTTAAAGGGTGCATATAACGTGGTTGATAATAATAATAAATTTGTATCTGAACAGAAAAATGTACTTATAAGACCATAGAGGTGTATTATATGGTCCAAAAATATTATATAACGGTTTCCCACAAGGCTCATTTCTAAGCCCTTTATTATTTAATGTTTATACTACAGATATGCATGGTTTGATGGATGACAAATGCAAAATAATTCAATATGCAGACGATATATGTTTATATACCAGCCAGAAATCCTATGAAGATTGAATCTAAAACTTAGTTTAAGTAACCTAGATAAGTGGGTAAAACAAATGCGTTTTAGTATATCACAAGAAAAATCTTCGATTGTATGTTTCACTAGACGTAGACAAATAGTCACAGACAAATGCCAGATAGGTGATTATATTTTCCCCTTATCAGAAGAGTATAAATATCTAGAAATGTTCTAGATAAAAAAAAACTCTTGTATTCCAGCCATATAAAGTTTGTAAAACAAAAATGCGAGCGTGGAATTCACCTTCTGCGTTTTGTTTCCAAAAAAAGATGGGGTTGAGATCAACATATCTATTTAATGTTTTATAGATCCTACATACGATCCATTCTGGATTATGGTTGTATTCTTTACGGTTCAACATGAAAAACAAATCTATTAACACTTGACAGAATACCATTTAAATCAATAAAAATTTGTCTAGGAGCTATGATGTCTTCACCAAATAAAGCAGTTCTAACAGAAGCTCAGGAACCGCCTTTACACATAAGTAGGCAAGTGTTAGCCAATAAACGTTTAATAACATACAGATTGTTTAATATAACTATGGTTCACAAAATATGTTTACTTTTGACAGAAAATTTAACAAATTCTTAATGGAAAATAAAAAATTCTCCTCCTCTTGCAAAATATTTTATTGATACGAATTCATTTTAATCTTATATATTACAGCTACCAAAATTTCCTTTTTACAAACAAGACTTTGAAGTTCTGATAGACAAACCAACCATTATATTGCCCTCTTATTCAGACTTGCCAATTTTAACTAATCTGATATTTAGATCAATACTAAGCAAATTAGGAAAAGATTTAAAAATAATTTATACGGAAGGATCAAAAACTGTTTTAAGTGCTGGTTTCGCATTTTTTGTTTCAAACAGCAATTATGTTGAGAAATATCGAATTTCTGCATGTTGTTCTATTTTTACAGCCGAGTCTGCTGCTATACAGAAAGCACTAACTTGGTGTGTCACTAATTATTGAGAGAACATCGTAATAGTATCAGATTCTCATGCAGTATTATAAGTTATTCGCAGCCATCCATTAGATAGCTTTTAAAACTCCATTATACTTGATATCAAAAAATTATAACATGAACTAAAATTCACAAAAATAAGCAACTACTTTACTGTGGGTTAAAGGACACAATGGAGTAATTGGAAACGAATTAGTGGACAATAGAGAATTCAGAAAACTTCAAGAAACCATTACTTTTCTATTCATCCATGTTGACCAAAAAATATTTCTCATTTTAATTTTAACTATTATAAAGTACATTTCTCGTTGATAACTCATCTAAAACTGAACCATGGGCTCTTTCCAGAGCATCTGCATAGCATTGGAATTTATGAAACTCCCGTCTGTCCGTGTAAAGTTTGTTTAACAGTGAATGGTTGACTTCAATTTGTATCGACTATAAACATCCTGGGTTAACCGATAATAGTATAAAAGGCCCGGTTTCAGGTAACAATGGTTTATCTATGGTACAAGGTCTTAACAAAATGCCAAGTCAGATATATTTAATAATATTTACGACCGAACTAATTGAAGTCAACCATTTTCTGCTAAACAAACTTTAATAATAAATCCATCGGAGATTTGAACCACTTATTTTTCGATTGTCTTAAATCATAGGGAACAGACTCGGAGCCTATATTTAGGTTTAATCGATCTGAACATTAGCCTACCAGTTAACATCATCAATCTGTTATCTTATTCTGACAAATCTATATACATATAATATTCTAATTAAATTTATAAAAAATTCTAAGATAAAAATTTAAACATCCTTATAACAATTTTCTGTGGCAAAAATATTCTGTCTAATGCCATCTCTCTCTCTCCACACACACACATACATATCCGCTTTATAAAATTTATTTGTTCCCAATGTCTATTGTTAATCAGCTGCACCCTGTCTGATATCAATATTTTTTATTTTGTCTAAATACATGTGTAACGATAAGACTACCAAAGAAAATTGAAGTACTATTATAAAAATAATACCTCAATCAACCATGGGACCTTATTGTCTATGTCTTGCCTATCTCAGTATCTCAAGTGTGAGTTCGTCTTGTCTTGAACTAGGAATTGAACCTGAACCCTTAGATGATAGCGAATAAAACAGATTTTAACCAATCATATTTATTAAAAAAAAATAAAAAAACAATAATCAACCCTGCCAATACTTAACATTAAATAAATTCGAATGATACTTATTGCGTCGATGAGCTACTTGTGTGTCCTCCTATTAGATGTTCTCGGGAAAGCTGCAGTTGTAATATGTGGATGTAGCCTCCTGGTTAAGTTTAGTTAAGCCCTGTGGTTAGGTCCTCAAATGGTCAATAAATGTTCGTAATTTGATTAGAATTTAGGTTAGGTCCTCCAATAGTCTTCAATAAAATTGTTAATAAACACGTGGATATTGTCAATAAAATATGGTCTTGAATAGAATCGTTAATAAAACCGCCAATAAACTAAAAATATAACAATAACTTGTATTAGATACACATCAAAAGGGGTTTAACTTCCTTGCCATTTTACTAAATTACAATTAAACAAATAGCGTATGGCAAGGATAAAATGAAATATAATTATTATTACTGTTACATACTATAAAATGAAGCTTATAATAACTTTTGCCTTCTTTTATAAATTTTAATTATAGACAAAAAAACATACCCCACTATGTCAGAAAAGCTGATTGACAGAAACTAAGTGGTTGATTGAAATGAAGTTAGCACAGATGACATAGGACGTAAGCCTATGATAGAAATAGCTTTTCTGTCAACATGGAACAGAATATCTAGTCTCCCGGACAGAAAGAGAGAGGGCGAATATTTATTCTACGGTACAGAAAGAGAAAGAAAAGAAAGACAGAGGGCGCCAACTACTTTTTGAAGAAAAAGTAGTAAAAACCAATCTGAAGGCAGGAAATAATAAATTAATAAAGAAATTAAAATAAAATAATTATTTAAATATAAGTTAATAAAGATGTGACGTTTATAACGTTACACATTTTTTTGAAAATTTATAATGCAAATAGTGTTTATTTAACAAAACTATTTGAGTAATTATAAGACTAACACGTCAAGCTTTGTACCGGGTTTGGAGATTGTATGGAGATGTATCTCAAATCTAAAGCAGCAGCTCTCGTAACTGCGGAATTCTAATTTGATTTATTTATTATAGTTATAGTTCTAGAGCTTTTAAATTCCGTGCTTTCTAAAATCAAATTACGCTAACTTAATTCTCTCAGTTCAAAGTACGCGAAAATGAATTATGTCTAAGTCCGTCACGTTTCGCCACGTTTAGGAGAGAACAGCGGACAAGTAACAGAATGTTGGTAAAATATATGAGTAACAAACGATTAAGAAATTCCTTATTTAAAATATAGACTTACGCTTACAGCTAAACCTTAAATTATGAAACAAAATGTTTCAAAAAATTTATTTCGTTAATATATAACAATCTTTGTACAAAAATATACATTCTCAATACGAGGTACAAGGTATACAGTAATAAAAGAGGTATTTTCTAATCACAAATGCTTTTTCGCCAGATTTTCAGTTTAATTGAAAAAGGTAAACACCTATATAAAGACAAATTTGGTCGAAAAAAACAGCAACCGTTGCAACTCTTTCGTCTCTTTTTTTCGCCTTTTATGAAAGAAAATGTTCCAAACAAACCTCGTTCCTGGAAGGTGGGTAGAACCACCTTCCATTCTTTGTTATACAGAATTCCTCCAATCGGAAGTCATCTCAAAACTTCCATAAAGCTCGATAAAGAGCTTATGCCGAGTTCAGTACTTAAAAAATCGATATATCTAGGCAGAACATGGATATTAAGGGAAATGAATCGAACACACTACCTACACGATGAAGATCAAGTACAAAGAAATATCTTGACATGCATTGCAAACTATCATTGAACTTCTCATTTTATCAAAGAAATAGTAACGATTATCATTTTAACCTTTATAGTCACTATAGGAAAAATAGTAAGATATTTGCGTGATTCATAGAGAACTAAGAAACTCAACCCATCTTAATTAATTTCCATGAGACCATTTAAAGCTACATCATGTATGGATATCAGATTGTAGGAAATTAAACGATGGAGAGTGCTTGAGATATACGAAATAAACGAGACCACGTTGCTCAGAATCGGAAGAGATGTGGGAATGGTTCTTTAGACATTTCCATTAGTATACAAACTAAAGTAGAATTGGGGGGAAAGAAAAAAAAAGAACACATCAGGATAGCTACTAAAGCTAAACCAGATGTATTGAATAAACAGAATAAAGAAACGAATGACGAAGATGAGATATAAAAAGAAAATAAGATTTTTAAGGATAATTTTCTGACCTACTTTTACCAAGGTATAATGTATAAATTAAGTTAAAGTATTTAAAATTTTCTTTGGTTGCCAGCAAATAAAGAATAATTTTTATATACTTCCATAAAGTACTTAAAAAAGGATTAAAATTTTGTAATTATTTAACATTTTAAATTATTTTCACATACTAATATAAAGAAACTTAAAGATAAGATTAAAATTTGATAATTATTTATTATTTTGAGGTAGTCAAATTATTTAAGGTTAAAATTAATTAAAAAAAATATTATTTGACTTTGAAATCATTTTTATTATTGCTAAGATGGTAAACAGATTACGTAGGAAACGAAGGTTGGTATCTATATAATCCCATATGAAGAGATGATCTATTGGTACATTGGCCAGAAAAAAAACTCAGAAATGCCTTTAATCCATCTGCATCAAATATCTTACGTGTACCTGAGGAGACGTAACTTACGTCCTTTAGAAGAAATCTTAGCGAAGAGAAAATAAGCATTTATATATTTAAAGATGTGTATTTGTTCCTTCTGCAACCAAGCAAAGAGAAAGGGCCGTTAGTGTTCATATATTTTCTGCCAAAATTATGCGGAATTAGTATCGTGTAATCTATTTGACCAATTAGGAAAAATATTTTAAAAACAACCATAAGTGTTTATGGCCATTTATGAAATTCTAAGAGGAAGCGATATGCTCCACGTAATTTAAGGATAAATAGTAAAATGTTTATTTCGGAGATTCATGATGCGTAGTTTAAAATCTGTTACAGGGCCAGATAAAAGTTTCTGCTTTCTAAATTAAATTAAATTTAAAAAATTAAAGGATTTTGAAGCGTTACAAGCTTTGAACTAGATAATTATGTAATATTAAAGTAGCAAAGAACATAATGAGATAAATGCAGTAATTCAAAAATATTAGATGTATCAAAAAGATTATATAGCAATAAATATTTTTTTCAATAAAAAATTGGGGGACAAGTATTGAGTAGAATGCGTGTCTTGTTTCACAAAATTTCATTACATTTTTAAAGTTAACTTTGTAGATTCAGCAATTTATATGAACATATTTGATCTAGTAACGCGGCGACGTGTAATCCAACCTTGAGGTTGTAAAAGGAAATCAGATAGAAAATCGGGGCACTCAAGCAATAATGGTAATGATTCTTAGTTGGTCTGTACTCGTAGTAAAACATATGTAATCTCAGTTACGCCTAGACAACAGCATCGGCATGCAGGTTCAAGTTAATCCATTTACATCTTTAATCAAGTACTATACAAATCATTTATTATATGTTGTAAATAGTGTGTCAACAATAAGGATATAAGAACAGATTATACTTATATTCTGATAGCACTGTTCAAGTAGGAAAATTTAAATTAAAAAAAATTATACTGCCCTACGCTATGCAAGAAGGTTTTTGTTTTATAATAATAAATTTCATACAAAAGGAGCATCTTGCAGAAAGAAATACACCTATTGTTTTTAACTTTACGCATGAGCTATAAGTTGAGATGGACCATGATTTTGGGCACACTCTTTAATATTCTGTAACTTAGTTAACACGTTAGTCATCAATGTGAGAGTGTTGTTATTGTGAGATGCCATTTAATTATTTTTTACTCTACTTTAATCGACAGCATATTATTTTTTTATCATCGATCGAGAATAGCGGACAAAGAGGACTAAGTTTTATCAGAAAGTCTAAACAATGACACAGAATACAAGAAAATAATAAATCATTATTGTCTATTTATTATTAAAATTCATTAAAGTGAATTACATACTAATCCAGAAATCCAGTGTGATAACAAAATGTATAAAACTTGCACTTTTAAGTTAAGTTCTTTTGTTGCTCTCATTAATAGTCGCCATCTATTGAACAGTAGAGAGAATCAGTGTCACGTTTAAGTTCGGATTTTATCGCATTCTGAGCGAAAAAATTGTATTTATCACGTATCGCAGAGCACTAAAGTTTTATGTTGATAATTTACTGAAAAATAAAGTCTCTTGTAGTGTAATTCTATTTAGGGCTTGTGCTGAAAATGAATTTGTAACTAATATCAGATAGGATTGATAATATTTTTGTGGTATAATATAATTGGTACCATCTCATCGCTATCAAATTTCATTAGATTTTTACACAATTTATTTTTATGTAGAAAAATATCCAGATAAAAAAGGGAAAATGTGCTTACTCTCCTTAGCATGACGATGAACAAATTATAAGAGGAACTGGATGGTATAGAAAATGATATTTAGGCATTACTGTCTGAATCCGAATTTAAGTACAGCTGCAACAGACTCAGTAAAAACATAGTTGCACACTAATAATTAATCATTTGACAGCTTGTTTTCGTAGCAACAATTATATGCTTTATCTCCTTAGGCTTTTTCCCGTTATGAATTCGGCGTTTTTGTCTTTTTGTCTTCCACAGCACTCTTTTCCCAGTCTCCTTCTCTGAGGTTTCTATCTATTTTAGCATTCCCGATGTATGTTTTCCATCATGTAGAAGATCTTTCTCTCCATCTTTTTTCCAAAAAATATTGGTCCTAGTCCAATATTTTTTCGGCCACTTGGGCTCTGGCATTCTTTGTACCTACCCGTACCCTGCAGGGCTCTATTTATAACTTTTTTGTAATTAAGCATTCTACTTCCATTCAAATCCATATTTCCTATCTTCTTATTCTATCCTCTCTGGTAGTTTGGTGACATGGAGTGCCTTTGTGGCTTGTTTTCCCCATGCTATTTTCATTTCTATATATTTTAAACAAGTACCGTCTGGCTTATCATTTACCCTATGTAAATACTGAACCTTATATGTCTGCCCCAAGAACCAGCTGGCTTTTGCTCAAAATTCGGAACAAACGATCACCTACTAACAGTAAAAACCTTAAAAGAAAAATCGATAGAATATAACAGATCACTGGTACCTACTTATCTTCGTAGACTTTCATAAAGCCTTCGATACAGTGAAATGAGACAGCATTATAACTGCTCTAAACAATGGTAGAATAGACTACCGGCTTACAAAGTTAGTACAAACATTGTACCAAAACGCCACAGTTCGTGTAAAACTACATGATACCACCAGAGAGATCCATATTAAGCGAGGTGTGAAACAGGGCGATACTTTCTCACCTACATTATTTATAACGGTCCTCGAATACGCCTTTAAAATGCTAAAGTGGGAAAATAGAGAAATAAAAACAGACGGGGAAATGCTTAATCATCTGCGTCTTGCCGACGATATAGTACTTATTACCGAAGATCTACGTGAAGCACAACAAACGCTACAAGAATTAGAAAACGTATCTTCAACAATAGGTTTAAAATGAACATCAGTAACACCAAATTTATGACAAATTTGGTTCCCAGCGAATACCTAACCATCCAAAATCAATTGGTAGAATTGACAGAAAAGTACATATTGGTCATAAAATCAGAATAAGCAAGGATAATCAGACCTGTAAATTTCAACGACGAATAACACTTGCTTTTGCGACGTATGGTTCACTAAGAGACATCTTTAAGCGCAATATCCCGATAGCTATGAAACGGAAGACATTTGACCAATGCGTTCTTCCTATTATGACATACGGAGCAGAAACTCTCACTCTCACAAAAACAACAGCACTAAGAATACGAGTGGGACAAAGGCGCATAGAAAGATCGATTCTTGGCGTGACAAAAAAAGACAAAATAAGGAATCAAGACCTAAAGAAAAGAACAGGTATCACTGATGTCGTCGAACGTATAGCCAAGCTGAAATAGAATTGAGCAGGTCACATAGCAAGACTAAGAGAATCAATATGGACCAGAAAACTAATTGACTGGCGCCCAAGAGAAGACAAACGCAGCAGAGTACGACCACCAACACGCTGGATGGGCAACATTAAACGAATATTCAAAAAATGGCAACAAGATGCACAGCTAGAACCGTGAATATTGGCGAGAAATAGAAAAGACCTATGTCCAGCAATAGACAGAAAAGATAGCATGATGATGATGATATTATCTAGACATGATCTGGATTTTAGGAATCCGGCTTATTCTTCATCATAATGGTCCATGTGTTGTTTTATTTTGTAATTGTGAAAAAGATTCTTGCTATTGGTAGCATTACACTGATCCTTCTATAGTTATTAGGAATTCTTCTATAGGTTCCACTCATTGGAATCTCCTCTTCTGCTTCTATTTTATTGAACAATACTCGTATAAAGGATAAGATGCTTGGGCGTCCATATTTCAATAGATTCATTTTTATGTACTTTGGTTCTGATGCTTTGTTGTTTTTTGGCTTTCTTTAGTGCTTTAGTTACATCTTTCTTTATGATTTCGGCTTCATATTGTCACATTGTCTTGTGAGATATACTCAGGTCTATTCTCGCGTCAACATTTTTACCACTATATTTTTAACTTTATGAATGTATCAATTGAATATAAGTTTGTAAATAAATATAAATAGTTAATTCCACCATTTGCATACTTTTGAAGATTATTGTGTCTATGTTGAGAATTCAAAAATACTTCACTCCAATCAGTAGCACTCTGATTGGTCTGAGCTATGAGCTATACAATTTGCTTTTTAAAGTTATTTTGAGAAATTTTCGCAACATTTAATGTCTACTGTAATTTGTTGTTAAGAAAGCAACATCTAAGATTAGTTTAGCGTTAGAAAGTAAGATTCTGCAAAAGCAGAACCAAAATGTGTATTTATTTGTAGAAACTCTTAACTATATAATATTATTATTGGTTAAATATTTGTATAAAAAAAGTGAACCATTTCCGAATAGCGATAGACAGTCTCTACCACTTGCTCCTTCCCTTCACTCACCACCTACCGTTGCTTTGGCACACGCGACAACTGGACCCAGTGGTCAAGGTACTGTTGCACCCACTTTTGTTCGTTCTTCTCTCACTTTCACTTTCCTAGTTTTTGATTGATGTTTGCATGGTATTGTATTTTTTATTTTTAGAGTATTTGGTTTAAAAATGATTGAATGCTAATCAATACTTGTACAATTTGGTCTAAATAACTAAAACCGTCAATGTTGTATAAGAAATCAAAACTGTAAACCAGTGAATATTTTAATTCCAATTGATTATTTATCTTTTCACATTAATAGTATGTTTAAATAATTACTTAATTAAACTTTGATCAGATAAAAGGCATATATCGAGCACAGTTTAATTAAATCTTGCCCAAGTACTTTCGATCCCTAGATCATCTTCAGGGGCATTTTACTTAATTATTAAATAATAGAATAACTAGAATAAAAATAATTAAACAATGTTCTACTGGATTTACCTATCTACCAATCAAGCAAGAAAATTGTTGACACCATCTTGGTCATTTTATATCGTATACTGAAGAAAGTAATAGTCTTTTTAATTTAATTAGTTTATTATCAAAATAGTCTTATGAGTCGATTTTAATAACAATTATGATATTCTTCATTTATTATATCAAGGCCTTTGACACTATTAACCGCGGGAACAATATTAAATGTACAATTATTATAAGCTATAGTAGTTTGTCAATTCTTTTCTACCAAAGCTTAATTTTGTGTATTATTGACCTGTAGCATTTGGGAACGCGAAGGTCCAGCTTCATTTGTTTTTCTGAGATTTTCGATCCACTTCTGATGGTGTCTGGAATCCAGCTACAGATATGGTTTTAGAGAGCTTGCATTGAGTGACCAGTTAATTTAATTATCCTGTTCAGGAACACCTTGCTTGAATAAGGCTGATACAACTGAAAATCGATGAGAATGGTTTGTTATTTTATGTTTTTTAGTCTACTTCAATTTTTTCAGCTAACATTTTTGCCCAATTATATATGGTGTTGATTCCAATTGGTTTTTGAACGAAGATCCATCCCTCGAGTTGGGGTGAACGGTAAGAAAGGGTCTGTCTGATAAAATCTTTGGTCCCCTTTTTTCCATTAATTTCAAAAATAATCTAACGGGCATCAATTTTCGTTTGATGGATTTCTTACCAGCTATTTGCTGCTTGTTAACGTTTTGAACCGCCTTGATTTATTTTGGAAAAAATTCTGTTCTATTCAATTCGGCCGGTAAATTCTCCCATAACACCACTTCCTTCTGGAAAAAGTAAATCTTGCAGTTTACGGCTTCGTTGCCTCTCCAAGCAAGTTCAAATGAGCAAAGGTGAAAAAACTTTTTTTGTGCTGCATCGGAGGTTTCCTCGTCGTAGCTTTGCATGATTTTTAATAATTCTTCGGTGAATAATACTTTTGAACTAGGTGTTCTTTTTTATTGAACACTTTGAAGCTGCCTCCGTTTTATATATCTGGCCAATCTTGCACATTTGAAAGATATATCTGTCAAAGGGTCGATTCGCCATTGTCTTTTTTCATTTTAAAGGCATAATCCTCAAAAATTTTTGCTAGTAAGAAAAGGAAAACAAACATATTACATAATTTACTCTTAAAATATCCTAACTAGCTAAGTAAGTAATAAATCTGTTACTATAAAACACATAAGCTTGAGTTTCAGCTGAAATAAATCACTGTACGTCAATAATTACTGAACTCTTCGCTGCAAGAAATTCTGTATATTTTCTAGGCCTTTGCTACACGAAAATAAAAATCTGCAAGTATAAAATAACTTTTCTTTTCAAGAAAGAACTACGTACTTTTCGCATTTGACTGATAACTTAACCTTGCTTTCATAAAAATAGATTAGTAAGTGGTTTATTTTCTGAACCAATGTGCAACATTCAGCTGAAATTTGGTGGGTAAATTTTAATCCCGTTTAAAAAAATAACAGAATATGGGACAGTTGAGTCTAGCAGAACTTTATATCTCAGTACCATTGTAAGCCATGCCCCCCGCTCAGTAGCGGCTCTACCTCTTTTGATGCCTATTAGAGCTCTCCCTTTTTTTAGTGATATTATGGCTGCTCTTATTACTGCCACTAGTATATGTGGTCCCGTTTACGTAGGTGTTGGGGACTGGTTCTCCCTCTCATCAAAAAATAAATTTCGTATTTAATTTTTCCAGGTATTATCAATACTCTCTTTGTCCACGATTACCTCTCCGTTGTCATTAACAAGTTTACTTACTCTTCTGTTTTTACATTTGCCTGTAAATTCTCTTAGTAACGGCTAAAATACTTTAATTATGGACTAAAGATGGCGTCACCTGTCAAATGTCTTTTGTCACTTCGTAAACAGTCCAATCGTCTTCTTCTAGGATGTCTTCTAACACTTTGTTGTTGTCAAGTATTATTCTTGTAATATGGCACTTCTTAGGCGTTTTGTCAATGTAAAGACACGTAAGGACAATTTTATAATAACAGTTAATTTTTTTTTATTAACATATAGACCAATTATTCAATTATATCATAACGTCACCCTAGAGTTACACTATTGTATGTCGCAATTTTTTCATTTCCGAGATATTAGTGTAACAATGTTGTATGTTCATTAAACTTTATTTTTCTAAAGTTACAGAGATGTATCTTAACTATGGCGATGTAGACAACCAGAAATACAAGAGTGTATGGAAGTGAAACTGTGTTTTTGCAGTTGCGTAGTTGTATGTGTATGTTTATTAAATCGATAAAGTGGCATTTCTTTACTGCTTGATGTATACAGTATGATGCAAATGTATGGAATAAATTCATTATTTCAGAAACAGACGACTTTTAAAAAAAATATTAAAACACATCAATTTTATTTTTTGAATGACCATCAACTGCTGTATATGTGTTGGACATTACGTTATCAGTGTCGGCGTAATGACGTAATCGACGATTTTTTAAATACAAACCGTGGTCAGGCGACAGCTCATTTGAAAGGTCTCCTTATCGTCTTTACAACGATGTAATTACTTGAATATTTATTTCTACAGGGTTCACCAAAATTATGAACTTTGTTAAGTAACATGGAGTTACAATAAATATTCATTCACTGAACTAAAATACACTAAGGAACGCCACTGGGATTAAAACAAAATAGTGTTTTTTGCAGGTTCCGAAAAAACAATACATTGATAATAAACAATACTACATTATAATCTGAAATTAATTATTTTAGTAAGTATTCCAAGTAATTTTTCAAAAATATTTAAATTAATATTGTTATTGACTCGTTTTTGTTTGTCAATGATCTGTGAATCTGTCAAATAATAGACGTCAAATCTTTACTCTTCGAGTTTTTTGCGGACATTAATAACAGCATTTACAAAAATGAAACTAACAGAAACAGAACGAATCCAGATTTTAATCATGATTGGTTATGGAGATAGAGCGAGGACTCGAGAGCAGAAGTTCGTAATTTATTTAATGCTAAATACCCCAATCGCGAACCAATTACTCAATCAACAGTAAGTAAAATTAGAAAAACGAGCCATGTTAAAGATCTTCCCAGAAGTGGTAGAAAATCAGTATTCGAATCCAAGAAACTGGACGTTGTACTGGCGTTTCAAGAAAATCACCATACCAGTTCTAGGCAGGTCGCACTAGATAGCAATGTCTACCAATCAACTGTTGTAAAAGTGCTAAAGAATGAGAAGTGGCATCCATACAAAGTACATCTGGTCTAGGAGCTATTAAAAGATGACTTATATAGAAAAATCGAATTCTGCGAAACAGTTACGGAAAAATGTAACAGAGATCAAGGTTTCATAAAAAAGGTACTTTTTTCTGATAAAACGTCTTTTATGCTGAACAGTCACGTAAATCGCCAGATATATCGATACTAGGCAAGTGAAAATCCACATTGGATGAAAGAGTATAGGACACAATATCCCGAGAAAGTGAATGTTTTGGGCCGACATTATAAACAATCAAATTGTAGGGCCATATTTTTTTTGAGGAAAACTTAACTGCTTCTCGTTATCTAGAATTTCTTCAGGATTATCTGTTGCCACAGCTGAAACAGCTGTTACCAAATAGAAATGATTTGTGGTACCAACATGATGGGGCTCCTCCACACTACGGCGTTGAGGTACGAAATTACCTTAAAAACGTTTTCCCCGGTAGGTGGATAGGTAGAAGGGGGCCCATCGAATGGCCACCAAGGTCTCCAGATTTGACTCCGTTAGACTTTTTTTGTGAGGATATGTAGAAGGGTTGAAGGAGCGCATCAGAACGGAAATTGCACAAATAGCACCTGAAGTGATCGAAAACGTTAGGAAAGAATTTATTGCCCATCTTTCACATTATATTATTGCTGAAGATGGTCAATGTAAACATTTGTTGTGATTTAATTGTATTTAAGTAAACATTTATTGTAAGTTAATTGTATTATTAAACCAACAGTTTTGGTTAACCCTGTAGAAATAAATATTCAAATTATTATATCGTTGCAAAGGTGATAAGGAGACCTTTCAAATGAGCTATTGCGTGACCTCGGTTTGTAGTTAAAAAAATCGTCGATTACGTCATACGCCGACACTGATGACGTAATGTCCAACACATATATAGCAGTTAATGGGCGCAGATAGCAGATTTTTTTCTGTTTCTGAAATAATGAATTTATTCCATACATTTGCATCATACTGTATAAACAATGTATTGTAGAGGATACAGGTACAAAAGGTATGAACTTTTTGGCTGTTAAGCCCACATGGTCACTTTTATAAAATTGACATTTTCAATAGTAAATACCTAACTGTTTGTGACTTCAATTAGTTATTTCCACGAAAATTTAGTTCACGTATTTACAATGTATAATTTAACCAACGTTGTTGGTAAATTTAATTTGCCAATGTTGCCAGTTTTTTCTAGAATAAAATTAATGATTACGAAATTAATACAATTTAAATTGTTTCATTTGTTCTAATAGAATTTAAATGTGTATATAAAAAGCAATTATTGTTTAAAATAAATGCATTTTATGACTTTGGTCTGAAATCACCTATAGTCAACAGTATTTTTAAGCATTCAATCAAATAAATGTAATAGATCGTATTCCAACTAAGGAATAGAGCTTAATATGTTCACACCGCCACATCACAACAATTAAAGTTTCCTCACGATTATTGCTTTTGCAGCAAAATCCAGTATTCAGTAGCCAATCCCACCTTTGTTAAAGGCACACCGTAGTGCAGTTTGATATTTTCCATTATTTTTGGTTACGGAATAAAATCCACCTTGTTATAGATTGTAAGTCAAAATCGAGATGATATATTTCGTCATTAAGTAAGTAAACCAGACCATCATAAGAAATTTTTTCGATTCGGCGAGTAGTGCTCGATGATGACGTGTTACAAAATCTAATGGGACAGAAGGATGAATGGTAAAGTATATAAATACAATGTAAAAATGTTTTTATCTGTATAACATCAAACGAAACATAAGTAGGCGGAGAACGCCAAACAAGTGCTTTAGTTTTACGATAAACATGTAAATAAACAAGAAAAAGACAAACATTTTGATTTTATAATTTTAATGAAATTTTATATTAAACCTACGATTTTTCTGCCCGGAATGACGGGTAATTACGAACACTTAAGGAAAATAATTGTTTATTTGAAATATAAAAATGTTGAAAACTCGGAAACCACTACAGAGTGGCTAACAGTAATACAGCTATTAATTTTTGTTATTGGATAATCAAAAATAAAAATTTTAATATTAAAAAAACTCAATTAAAAATTTTCACGAAATGTTCGCTGTTACCCGAAATGTCGGGTAATAATAAACATGAGAAGGGTAATGGCGAACAGTATTACCTATTAACAAAAATCACATTTATAGTTGTCCGGTGTGTCCGAGCCGCTGCATAATTTATGCACCCATCCACCACTTTATATGATGTCAAATCTTCCTCTCCGCTTGAAGATTGTAGTACTTTTCTCTTTGCAGTTTTATTTTTCTTTTTTAAAAATTTTTGTTTTTCAATTTCTTTTTCCATTTTGGTTTCCTTCTAAGCTTCTTTTGTTCGAGTTCTAATTTCAAAGGCGTTGAGGTTAATATTTCGGATCTTTATTTTTTTCTTCCACCCTTCTTCGGAACAGATATCTTTTGTTTTTCTTTCGGTAAAGGCAAGATATCGCTGAATGAAACATTTTCGGTATTTTCACATACTTATCTGGTTTTCTTTGGAAGGGCCTGGTTGGGGTTCCAGTAAATCTTCTTGAATAGTTTGTGAAAGACCTTCTTGGCTATTATTTTGTTGAGTTTGATTATCGTTTGAACTGTAAAAGTCTTCTTCATTAAATGAATTTCGGTTGAATGGAAAAATTCCGGTCTTCTCAAAACCGTTTGCAGCTTTGTCTATGCTTGCAACTCTAGTATACGCCTTTGAGAATAAAGTGCTTATATGGCACATTTCAATTTTCTCATAGGGTTGAGATTTTAAAAACGAATCACATTCAACGTCATATGCTCGCTTCAATGATGAGAAAAAGCTAAAGTCTAGTGGTTGCAGATGATGCGAGGTATGTGGAGGTATTGACAGCATAATGATACCATTTTCTTTGCAAAAATTATAAATTGCAATAGAGCAATGACTGGAGTGATTGTCCAGCACCAGTAAAATGGGATCATCTCTTGTAGGTTTATTGGTTTTCGCAAAATGTTGAATCCAAAACAGGAACACTTCTTCGTTCATCCAACCGCTTTTTGAATAGGAGTACAAAGAACCTGGAGGTCCATCCTTTTCTAAAGCAGGATTTCTTCTCAATCTTGGATAAATGAATAGTGGAGGTGTAAAAGATCCGCTGGCACTCATACAACAGCATACCGTCACGTTCTTACCTCATTCTCCACTTGTAACGGCTCCAACTTGTTTTTGGCCTCTAGGTCCAATGATCCGATTAGGCCTATTTACGTTTGTAATGCCAGTCTCATCGACATTAAATATTCGAGTAGATGGAAACTTATATTCATCGTACAGCTTACCCAAATTGTCATAAAACCTTGAGACTTGATCCTTATTCAAACCTTGAATGCGATTAAGACTTGTTGCTTCAGGTTTGCGGAAACTTAACTCAGGATGCCTTGACATGAATCCATATAACCAGTCTTTACCTGCTTCTTGTTTTTCTCTGTTGAAACTATGTTTTAAGTTTAATTTCTCTGCATAGGCGAAGGCCTCTTTTCGCAACTGAATTGGGGTTAATCCATAAAATATTTTAGATAACGTTAGTAAATGACGACTCATTTCTTCTTCCTGTTCATTTGAAAACAGAGTGTTTGCACCCAGCCTGCCTTTGTAAAAGCCTCTAGAGACTCTGTTTTGTAATGTTGTAACAGGTATATTAAATTGGCGTGCAGCTTCCATTAGGCCATAACGTCTTTCTTCAATTGCCTTTAGAGCAGCTTTCATTTGATCATCAGTCCATGAAAATTTGTTGGTACTTCGTTTCCGTTTAAAAGTCATCTGAAAAAGATACAAATTGTTAAATAAGCAAAAGAAAAGCAAAAATGTAAAGAATCTAAGCCAAATTATTAAAAGAGTAAACGAGAACACTTGGCGGGTAATCGCGAACATGTGTTCGTGATTACCCGATTTGGAAATGAATATGAAGAAACGAAACAATAATAATATAAATGCATTTAACTTTTAAGTAAATAACAGTTTATCCAGTAAATAGAATAGCAAGTAAGAGAACGTGGATGATATACCTATGTGTGGAACAAATGGCTAAAAACTGGAGCTTTTTAAAATTTGCCGGCTTAGTTACAGTTCACTGCAGGATCCAGAAAAAAGCCGGGTAATCCAGGGTCTCTTCTATGTTATTTTTTGGAGTATACGAAAGATTTTCTATAGAAGAACACTGGACCAAATGCAAGGAAGCTATCCATACCGCAGCTAAAAGCTTTTTAAAACCTTCTTCTTCTTCTTCTTCTGGTTCCTATCCGTTTCGGATGTTGGAAATCATATTGGCAATCATGACCTTGCTCGCTGCGGCTCGAAACAGCTCCGTTGAGGTTTTCTTAAACCATGTTCTTAAATTCCGCAGCCATGATATTCTCCTTCTACCGGGTCCTCGCTTACCTTTGACTTTACCTTGCAATATAGACTGCAGCAGGGAGTAACGGTGCTGATTTCTCATAACGTGTCCCAGATATTGCAATTTTATGCGTTTGATCGTAAACACAATCTCTTTTAAAACCTAACCAGGCTAAAATAAACGAAGATTGGTTTGACGAAAAATGTAGATCCATTAACCAACAGAAAAATGAAGCATATAAGAGACTTCAACAGCGCAGAACGAGATCAAACCTGGAAGACTATGAAAATCTTAGACGAGAAGAAAAAAGTACGTTTAGAAGGAAAAAGAAAGAGTCATACGAAAACGCATTAAACGAGATTGTTAACCGCCATAATAGAAAAGACTCGCGAAAATTCTACCAGAAGATAAACAGCTGCAGAAAAGAATTCAAACCCAAAATAACAGCATGTAAAGACAGAGATGGTTCCATAATTAGTGACAAAGAACAGATACTAAACAGGTGGGCGAATCATTTTGAAGAACTGCTTCGCGATAGTCGTGGAGAAGATCAAATAGAAATTACTTTGCCTGAAATGGATGAAAACGCTCAAGAGCCGCCCCCCACAGAAGAAGAAATTAGAGAAGCCATTTTAAAACTGAAAAATAACAAAGCTCCCGGTTTGGACAATCTTCCTACCGAACTTTTTAAGACTGGTGGTGACACCCTTTTTAAACACATGTATAAATTAGAAACCAAAATCTGGCAACGGAAGGAAACGCCCGCGGACTGGAAATTAGGTGTAATGCACCATCTTCACAAAAAGAGAGATACGATGGTATGTGATAATTATAGGGGCATCACCATACTTAACGTGGCATATAAAGTATTGTCCAATGTATTGTATAGAAGATTGATTTCCTATGCTGAACAAATAGTTGGGAACTACCAGTGCGGTTTCCGACCCAATAAATAAACAACGGATCAAATCTTCACAGTCAGGCAGATTCTTGAGAAAACGCTTGAGTTTGGAGTCGACACCCACCACATATTCGTGGATTTCAAAGCCTCATACGACTTAGTCAACAGACAAAAACTTCTACAGGCTATGGTGGAATTTCAAATGCCGCTTCATCTTGTTCAAGTAACGGAAGTTACACTCACAGGCATAGAGAGTGTAGTCAGAATCCAAAACGACTTTTCCAGACCCTTCCATTGTATGGACTAAGACAGGGAGACAAATGGACTAAGACAGGGAGATGGACTGTCGTGTCTCTTATTTAACCTTGCACTAGAAAAAGTAATTCGAGAGTGCCATATTAATACAAATGGCACCATCTTTAATAAATCTATACAAGTGGTCGGATATGCAGATGACATAGACATTATTGCTAGGTCCACAGAATCTCTGATCGAAGCATTTCGATCACTAATGGCGTCTGAACTTAGAATGGGCTTAAAAATAAACGCACAGAAAACCAAGTATATGTATTGTACTAGATCAGGCAACCAGATACCTAGACTATTAATTGATGATCTGGAACTGGAAGGTGTGGACACCTTCGTCTACCTGGGCTCGCTGCACCAAAGACAACAATGTCAGCGAAGAAATTAAAAGAAGAATAGTGCTTGCCAATAAGTGCTATTATGGCTTGAGGAAACATATTGTACCAAAACTAACCAGAAAAATTAAAGTTACCATATATAAAACACTAATAAGGCCAGTGTTAACATACGGGTCTGAAACGTGGTCACTTACACAGAACGACCAAGAATTGCTTAAACGTTTCGAGAGAAAAATTCTAAGAAAAATATATGGAGAAATCCAAGAACAGGGTTTGTGGCGTAGGCGCTACAACTTTGAGTTATATATAAGTTTTGGGGAACCTGACGTTGTAAAATATATTAAATTGGCACGCCTTCGATGGGTAGGACATGTAATTAGGCGAGATGAAGATGCAACGATCAGAAAAATTTTCGACCGAAGAGGACCAGTGGGAAGACGAGCCAGAGGAAGACCAAAACGTAGGTATCAAGATAACATAGAGGATGATCTAAAATCCATCGGAGTTAAAGCATGGAGAAGAGTTGCCAGAGACAGGGGCGAATGGAAGATTGTTCTGAAGAAGGCTTTGGCTCATAACGAGCTGTAATGCCACTGATGATGATGATACGAAAGATTTATCCTAAATCGCATAAAAAGCATAGTTGAAGGGTCCAGGGAAAAAACCAGATATGTCATTTCTTTTCACAACGGAGTAAATTGAATTTTAACGTTCAAAACTAATTATTTTTATTTCAAAAAGGAATTATAAACAGTAATTTAGAAAAAAACAGAAGTTAACATTATTATAAAGTATTATAACTAGTTTTTTGATTTACAAAAACTGAAGTCGGCTTTATTGCAAAAAATCTGCATCACTCACGGTTTTGCAGGTACAAAAGCAGCAATGTCACCTAAAACAGACAAAAACCAGCAGTTTTTATTTTTGAACCTAAAAAGAAAATTTATGTATTTTTTAATGTTCATTTATTTATCAACACAAATAATTTAATTTTACTGTTAGAGATGAGCCAAGTTCTGGAAAAATGTCACTGCTTTTGGACTGCAAAACTGCCTCATTAGGTAGTTAAACTTACCTTGGTAAAGGACCGGTAACAAAAATTAAAAAAATGAAAAAATCTCATTTTTATTTAAAAGTTTCTTATAACTTACCACCGTATACCGAAATAGACAGACAAAATTCTCTAAATCTCAAAGCTGAGTTTTGGTCAAGGCTTTTTCGTATTAATCCAGATAGTACTGGTCCATTGTATGTTGAACGGTAGTAGATAAGGCGGCTATCATCAGATGATGCCACTATTTTCTTCAAACTCTGAGTTTTAAATGGGCATTTTTGTAAATATATTGTGTCTAAAAATGATATCCAATCCAGTACCATGTTTTGTGACACACTTACTATAACAAACGGCGATGATTTAGAACGGGAATGCCTAATGACTTCTTCAAACTCTTCTGGGATCTCAAAGGGGCTCTTCAAATCCCACAATCCTACATTTTTGTTACACTCCAAATAGGAATTTCCTCTTACAGGGAATGTAATATTTATTTCTTTCGGATTATGAATTTTGTTATTTACTGCAAAATGAATATAAATCTATAAATAGTAAAGTTTTTATTTTGTCCTTCGGCAGAGACACAGAAGATTTGCAGTTCTTCAACATGTAATTAAGTTCTTCTTGTAAGTAATTATTGATAAAATGAAGAAAAAAAGATGCAACTTCGTTTGATCCTTTTTTAGCCATTCCTTTACGATATGTATAAAAAATAGACTGACCAGAAGAGAGGACATCTACATTAAAGGCATACGTAAACTATTGGCGGTTATAGTACATCGTTAGTGGCAATTTTCGGAACTGAAATATTTTTTGAAAAATTAATGCAGATGTCTTCCTTTTTGTTATTTCTTTTTTGCAGATATTTTGGCTGGCCTTTTCGTTGAATAGAACGCTTCAGACTTTCTTTTATGCAAATCTTTCATAACAGTTAATTATCTATGTTCATCAGTATCAGTCAAACTTTTAAGCTTAATTTGAAATTCATCACACATTGCGCATAGGTCACATCTGGGGTATCCAAAAGCAATATTACATTCCTTATTAAAAATTGTTCGTTAAGTTTCATATGAGAGTTTACAATTTAGATGCTTAACATTTTTTTATTGTAAGCTCTTCTGGTAAATAAGTATTTTTTGTGTCTTTCAGACTATAGTGGCTCTGGCTACCCTTAAAACTTTTGATGTGGTCACATACTAAACCTTTTGTTAAGTCGTTCAGCTTCCTATGTGTTGCACTATGCTTTCTACGTCTGTCCTTAGGAGCTGCACCACTTCGTTTGAGGCTTTCCTTTATATAATTTATTACATTTTTTGTAATCTCATGAATGGAACAAAAAGCTTTGGCACACACCAGAATATCACAATCGCGAGCTCATACGCATAACTTGAATCATGGAAACTGGCGGTATTCTCATTTCGACGCGGCCTTCTATGCTGGACAGATAAGACCGTAATTAAACCAACCAAATAATAATTTTGCTCATCGTGAGATCGCAGAACATTAAAATTTCTCAATATTTCTTTTCTTTGTGCCTCATTAATTACCTCAACGCACTTCAATCCTAAGCAGTTACAAGGCTGCCCAGCTTCATGAGTCGATAACTTCAACCTAGTTTTCCTTTTTTTTGATGGCATAATTTTGTTCTCAACGGACCTCCTCGAATCCATATTAGCCATAATAAAAAGAATATTGCATCAGCCAGATTGTTTAAATGACATCGCTGGTTTTTTTCCCCTGGATGTTTGGACTAACCTAGTTTTTATTCGGTACGCTATATTTTAGGCATTCTTTTACGCCATACTACGGTGGTTTTTTTCCCAGTTTTAGTACTCTAAAATATAGGTCGTCGTTCGAAGAATTTAATGGCGTCTCTACCGAGATTTTCACTAAAAAGTGACATACTGGGTTTTTCCCTGTACCCTTCAGTTAACCATTATCTCCTACCACAACGAATTGGGTTCAATAAATCAAACACCTTTCAAAGTCTCACAGAACAAACAAAAGAGGGATACAAAATAAGCAAATAACAGGGTTTCTACTGGTCGACCTGATCTCCTTCTAGGATAATAGTCAATCACAGCAAAAATTTTTCAGTCGTCGCCACAAAATAGACGATTATATGTCATGCTAAAGTGAAAGAAGGAAAAGAAGCTCAGCGTAGCTTCATGCTATCACCTGCTATCATTGAGCAAGGAATATCCTTGAAGCAAATAAAAAATAAACTACGAAATAACTCACATAAGAGATCGATAAGATCTAATTACTCTCGAACACATGGAGAAACACATTTACTGGGGCGCTAAACATTGAAAGTAAAACAAATACATATCAACCTGAAAGAAACGTGCAGACTTAGATTAGGGCAATAGAAAAACTTTGTAAAGCTAGCCAACCAAGTCGTTGAGAAGATGTCCAGCGGCGCAAGCTCCAAGAACACTAAACCCGAATAAGACCTTACGTGGTACCGGTAATACAAACCAGTAAAGTGGGATAACATTTAATAGACAAAAATGAGAATGCGGCGCTATACATAACATGGAACATGTACCTACTGACCTGCCCAAACTGCCGTAATACCTGCAACCTATAGCAATCTTAAGCCCACATTGAGCCATATGCAAGCCCAAGCCCATATTGGGCTATATGCAAGCCCAATATTGGGTTGAAAATTTTAAGATTTAGAAAAAAGTAGAATAAGTCTAATTCTAATTAAAAAAATATATAAACTAAAATATGAATCAAAATAAAAAAAATCACATTAATGTAATTAACATAATGATAAAGAACCTTAAAAAAAATATCGTTTCGTAAGTCCTCGGTAGTATAGTGGTAAGTATCCCCGCCTGTCACGCGGGAGACCGGGGTTCGATTCCCCGCCGGGGAGGACTTTTTTTTATTTTTTTTCCAAATTTGGAATTATAAAAAATAATTATTTATCGCTTTTGAATAAAAAGAGCAAAATATTTAGATCAGATAAAATTTATACGTTTATACGAAAAAGGCGTCAAAAAGCTCTAAACAAATACTATGAGTAGTTTATATAAACTAAGAATTTGGCAGAAAACCAGTTGAATTCACGGATGCATTAACATTAACAACAATGGTCACCAAAATAATAAATGCGAAAGTTGGACAAGCTCTTCAGAAAATAAAGAAAGGTAAAGCAGTAATGCAGTTAAATATGAGGGGAAATAATTATAATATAATAATAATTATAATATTGATAGACGAATACGAGAAGAAACCGAAATTCCGAAATATAATCCTTTTGGTTTTCTGCAAGACAGATCAACATCAGATAAAATTTTCATTATAAGGTAACTGTTAAAAAAATATATAGAAATAAAGAAAAAAGGTCATTATGGTGTTCTTAAAAACACCATATTATATATTATATATTATTATATTATTACCATAATATATATCGTCATAATCTTAAAAACGCATATTATGACATATAAGTGTATCTAGAAAAATAATTAGGGGAGTCGATCCGGCATAGGGATAAGATGTGATTTTATTTAAGGAAGTATTTAAAATAAATTAATTTCAACGGCTACAAAAATAATCTTTATTTAACTACTAAAAACAAAAGAAGGCCCCGGCGAGATTCGAACTCACGATCTCCTGTTTACTAGACAGGCGCTTTAACCAACTAAGCCACGGCGCCGTTGACACCGTTTTAGTCTGCAGTGTTTGTACGGTATCCAAAAAAAGATAAATCCTTACATAACAAAAAATATCTATATAATTGACAATTTTTACAATTTACAACAAATTATAAAGAAAATCTGAACTACAAGCCAACAAGATAAATTATATGTGCTGGACATTAAAATATAATGCGAAACGAAACCAAACTATCGGAGAGGATCACAAAAAATCCAGAGGGATGTTAAAATATGATAAAGAAGGTTTAGGTAGGTATTCAGGGAAGAACGCATATCAAATAAAATCGATTAAAGAAAAGGAATCATAATACAATTTGAAGAAATATTGCTTGCATTATTAGAGATACTGCAATTGAAATCAGTGCCGGCCCGTATGTTTTTTAAAACTGCTCCCCTATCTTTGGGACCAGCAAAAATGTTTGTTACCTTATCACAGAAACTAGGGATTTGTATTATTATTTTGGTTGAGTTTACCGAAAGTACAAGCTGATTATGGCCGCAAATGTCAAACATGGAACAAAAAATTTCGGCTTAGCAGTGTTGGCATGTTTTTATAATGTATAATGCTAAAGATTATAGAAAAGTACATTTTGAATATATTATGTTCTGAATGCTGCAATTTTTGATTTATATAAAACAAAATGAGTAAATATTTGGTTCTTTGGAGATTTATTGCAGTTAATTATTAGAAATTTTTTTTTTGAAGAAGGTTCAAATTATATTTACATTGAATTAAATGAGGTGAAGAAGATAGCAGCATTTACATCATCAATCGTTTCATGCTCTCGCATTGCATACGAAGTAGTAGGCAAAGGAGTTTCACTTGAGCGAGAAGTGTACATTAGTGGTGCTAAGTTGGAGTAGCGTTGTCAACTATTATTAGAATATGTTGTTGATGGTGGCGAAGGTGACCAGCAAGACTACATTTGAAACTGCACTCCTTCACTTGGCAACCTACCCATTTGTGCTTCAAAAAGCGTGTCATTTATAATTTTTTCTTCCTAACGTCTTTGGTCTGGAGGTAACTTTTTTAATTTTATATTACCTCTTAGCTAGTATGTTCTCTTCGGTCACGGGTTGCTTGAAATATTCCGTAGCTAGTCCCATTAGTAGATCAGTGGTATCTGGCTGAGCCTTCTTTTTCTTAGCTGGCTTACCCTTATTAAGGAGAGCTGGTTTGGAAGAAGGTGTTGTAACATTGTTAGGAGAAGTTACACTTTCGGAAAATAGTTGTGGCTGCGAGTCTTTATACAGTATCAGCGTCTGTAACAAAACATAAACTGAATTTAAGCTTACCAGATATTCTTTTTTTGTTTAAGGTTCCGAAATTGCAAGATGGATGCAAAGGCGTTGCAAAAGCATTTAAAGAACAATAGAGTTGGTTAGGAAACGCTGATGATAAAAACATGTCAATACAAAAATCTCGCAATTCTGGATCGTATCTTATAAATACAAAGGTTCATTCAGGATTGTACTTGTTAATATCAATGCAAATTATAAATGTATGATGATCGATGTGGGAGCCAATGACTAAGTGTCAGGTGGTGGTGTAATGAAGAACACATTGTGTTGGTACAATTTGTCTGAAAACCAACTTGATATGCCTGCTATTCGTAAGCTATTAGACACTCCCAAAAAATTCGTCCAAACTTAAGAAACAAGTTAAATCATAGGTAATACTATGTTTAAAGTAGAAAGTATTAAAATAAGATGGTTGATTAATTTAAATATTAAACGAAAAAATTAAATATGTGATTGTGAATAAAATTTTTAATTGATTGGCATAACTTATAAATTATTGTCAATTCAGAAAGAAGTTCACCTACCATTTATTGAAATGTGTTAGTTGGCATGCAGCGAGGACAGCATCTAAGAGCATCACGATGCAGAAGCAATGGACGTGGCAACACCGCAAGGAGAAGTGACATATGAAACTTTAGACCCGTATCAAAGAATATAGACGCTATATCCGTCTATATTCTTTGCCCGTATTATCATCTCTAGTACTATACTTGTTAATTACTGCGTACTGCCCGGTTCTGTCGGGACGGACCAATGCTTTACGAAAGCATTTGGTCGAAGTATATTTTCGGACGAAAGATTGTAATAAATTAAGGCTTTTGTATTATGTGTGCATCCTCATTTTAAAATGCAATAAACTAGATTATAGCCTCAAATAGTTGATCTTTTAAAAGCGTTTTGTGCTTTCGGGGTTAAAATTAGTAGTTTCCCGAAAACGTGTGGGGATTTAGAGAGAAGCTTTCTTAGATCTTGACAAACATAATATGAATAAGCCAATTTAATCGTAAGAATTTAAAGAGATAATGAAAATATGCAAGAAAAATAAGTAAATAAAATATATAATTAAATGAAATCATATTATAATAAAATAATACACTATAAGGTCATATTAGAGTAAAATAATAATAATAAAAACAAAATATGTAAGTACTAATAAATAGTAAATACTTTTCCGAACAAGATAAGTAATACATGTGTAGTAGACGATATTACCGGTTGGGTGTCAAACAGTACAAAGAGTGGAATGAACATATTAGCAGAATGGAAGAAAGAAAATGGTAATATTCGACAGAGATAAATCTACAAAAGAAGGGAAAAGTATAGGCTGATCCCAAAAAAAATGGAGTGAACATTTGAACATTGATGCAGGTAGATGAGGTTTTAACAGACAATTTGTCTACAATAAAAAAGAAAGAATAAGAAGATGATTAAGGCCAAGAGTATATCCTGGCTGGCAAATCTTATGAAATAGTCTGTTGTAACGTCAACTGATCTATTTCGAGCTGCAGTAAATAGAACAAAATGGGTCAATGTGATCGTTAACATCTTAAGAAGATAAGCAACGTTAGAAGACGAATATCTGCACCTGTCTCGTGAATTTTATATGTTTTTGTAGCATAAGAGTATTTTTTATTATAAATATTAACTTAAGTAACCAACTGTAGGAAAAAATGTGAGATTTTTAACATAAATTCGTTTAATTATATACATCAAATTAATGTAAGTAAGTTTCTAATAAACGTTTCACCTTAGACAGATGAACTGATAAATACTGACAGATAATAGTTTTAAAAATTACTACTGCTTCAGGCAATGGCTACAATCAAGGAAAATACAATTGGCAACAATGCAACTTTTTATCTTTCGGCAAAATTTTAATATTCTCTCGTCAGATTGGTGGATTTTATTCCAAAGCACAAAACTAATGCCATGTCAAAGCTTCTACGAGGATACCTTTAACAAGGGTTACCTAAACCGTATAGAGTGTGGTAAATGTTCCCAACCACGATGGCACCAAACAATACATGTTCTCCTATTACCGTTTTCTTGATCTAAATTATTTTCGATGTTGTTTCAGTACCGCCGAGGTGGCTAGTTGAGCCAGTTGATGTCAGTGTGGAACGCAACAGGCATGTGGCTCTCCACTGTCAAGCTCAAGGCGTTCCTACACCAACGGTTATATGGAAAAAAGCAACAGGTAACTACTAACAGATAACAATTGAAGGGTTTATTTCAAAAGAGCCAATGTCAAAAAAAGTAAATTTTCAGAAGTTAATACAAACTTAATAAACTGGTAATATTCAAGCCAATGTTTTTTTTTAATTTTTATGAATTAGGATATACAGGGTGGTCCTTAAGTAATTGTACAAAAAGAAACCGTAGATTCTACATTTTAAAATATTACGATTTAATCCAAATTGTTTTAATAAAATGTTGATATTAAGAAAGATACAGGGTGTTAAAGTGGAAATTTAAAATTTTAATTTTCGCTATAACTTTTATGTTTGTAAACATTTATGTACCAAAATTCATAACTGGGTCTTATTGAACATCGTAAATTATAATTTGATGCATGATTTAATGTAGCTATAAGAGGGCGCCACATATGTGGCATACATTTGCACTTAACTTTTTTGCTGTTTAAGTTACCGGTGTTTGTGATATAAAATATTAAAGATACATTATTTTAACAAAAAAAAGGTATACTTGTTAATAATTTCAAAACTCAACAGTTTTCGAGATAATCGCATTTTAGAAATCCACTACATAATTCAGATTTAACGCAATTACTCCAAGCAACGAAAGAAAATTAAACAAAAACATCAATACTTCTGAATTTTTGTATAAAATGCCTTTATTGAAGTTAATAGTTAACGAACTATTAAATGAAATAAATATATTAGCAGGATAGAATAGTAGGATTTGACAAAATAACAGAATGATTGGATTTTACATCAAACATTTTACGTTTTGTATTAAATTAAAGTCATAATCAAAATATTTTATTTATAAACCAAATTAAGAAATAGTTAAACTAAATAACATTAAACTTTTTGTCAAAGTAAGTGTTCGATATGTCCACCATTTTCTTTAATTCATTTGTCAATACATTCCATAAATGATCGTCTCATATCAAATAGCATCGTTGGTTCTAAAGAAACTGCTGCAGTATTTATAATAAGTATTATAAGTATAATAATAAGTATTCTTTTGGGATTTTTATTCATTAAGTAATTATATTAATATCTCACCACATGGCCAAGGAATATGATTACCAGGAACAATCCAACGTTCAGGAAAGTTGTATTTAAGTACGTTCTCACTGCCCTCTCTCTATAATGTGGTGGTGTACCATCTTGCATAAACCACATATTTCGCCTTAAGTTTGATGACAATTCTTCCAATAAATCAAATAAAATCATTTTATAAAAAATGTAAATAAATATCACCATTCAAATTACAAGGTAATTCGCATGTCCGTAAAAAATAATTACCAATTGTTCCAAACCATACGTTTATTTAAAATTCATGTTTAAAATGCATATCGTATGGTTTGGTACCATTTGTAATTATTTTTTATGGACATGCGAATTACCTTGTAATTTGAATGGTGAGATTTATTTACATTTTGTATAAAATGATTTTATTGATTGGTACACCACCACATTATGGAGAAAAGTGCAGTGAGAACATAATTAAATACAACTTTCCTGAACATTGGATTGTTCGTGGTAGTCATATTCCTTGGTAATGTGGTGAGATATTAATATACTTATTTAATTCATAAAATTCTCAAACGAATACTTTATTATTATATTATGTTTATTGTTATACTTATAATACTTATTATAAATACTGCAGCAGTTTCTTTAGAACCAATGATGCTACTTAATATGAGACAATCTTTTGTGGAATTTATTGACAAATGAATTGAAGAAAATGGTGGACATATCGAACACTTACTTTGACAAAAAATTTAATGTTATTAAGTTTAACTATTTTTTAATTTGGTTTATTAATAAAATATTTTGATTATGACTTTAATTTAATGGAAAACGTAAAATGTTTGATGTAAAATCCAATTATTCTGTTATTTTGTCAAATCCTACTATTCTATCTTGCTAATATATTCATTTTATTTAATATTTCGTTAACTATTAACTTTATTGAAAACATTTTATACCAAAATTCAGAAGTATTGATGTTTATGTCTAATGTTCTTTTGTTGTCTGGAGTAATTACGTTAAATCTGAATTATGTAGTTGATTTGTAAAATGCGATTATCTCGAAAACTGTTGAGTTTTGAAGTTATTAACAAGTATATCTTTTTTTTGGTAAAATAATGTATCTTTAATATTTTTTATCACAAACACCGATAACTTAAAAAGCAAAAAAGTTAAGTGCAAATGTATGCCACATATGTGGCATATGTGGCGCCCTCTATCAGCTACATAAAAGTATGTATCAGATTATAATTTCTAATGATCAATAGTATATAGTTATGAATTTTTATACATAAATGTTAACAAACATGAAAGTTATAGTGAAAATTAAAATTTTTAACTTCCACTTTAACACCCTGTATCTTTCTTAATATCAACATTTTATTGAAGCAATTTGACTTAAATCGCAATATTTTAAAGTGTAGAATCTATGGTTTCTTTTTGTACAATTACTTAAGGACCACCCTGTATACAAACAAATATTATTTAATATACCAGATGCCAAAAGGGTATTTACTTTTTGAAAAAATAATGATAAAACACTTTGACATTGCTCATTACTCGCATCTACTGCTAGCGTTATCTTAATCAATGTCAACAGTTGGTGCCGTTTGAGTGACTCGAAATTTTTGATAAAAGGGGACGCTTTTGGGGTTTTTTAAAAATGCAGATAGTGATACAATATTCTGAATTTTCACAGAACTAATAGCAATCGAACACTCATATAACTTATCTAAGTCTATAGCATTGACCAGAATATGTACTATGCGTTTTAGCGTATGGAGAATCTATAGATATCTTGATAATACGTTCTTTTCTAAGACCTAAACTTGGTCTTGGCCTCTTTAGAAAGTATTGGAAACATGCTTGACTTATATCGAAAAAAAATTTCTGAATCCTAACGACCAACTTAAATTTAGATGGCTTTTCTTTTGATTGATGTAGCAGTTCATCCCAATCTTCTGGAACTTCTGGACTACATATTCTCTTTTTTTTAATCAGGACAAAGTCCTGGTCATTCGGAAAGAAGGAATTGCCCCTGGTGGGAAATATGTGGGTTATTTTTTTTTAATCTTTAAACAATGCATATATTGCAATATATTGTAAATAACCCATAACATGGTTTTTGTTCTGGCCAGAACATCCATCACTAAAAATAACTAAATGATCATTAGATATATCTTTATGATTTATAATTCAAAAGCATAGAAGTTACATTGTTCGACCCTTTCTTCGCAATATCTTCAGTATCGACGTACATTGATGCTGAATCATCCGCCATGTCGTGAATGCCAAATACATAGTACAGCAGTTGGCTTTTAAAAATACGTTGCTAGTTTTTAGGTTTCCCGGGCCAGGTGTTTCCTGGCCCGGGAAACTAGTACCTGTTTAGGGTCCCTTGTCCAGGGTTACGGATGAAGTCCACAACGGCATTCGTGGCGGGGAAGAATATCTTCACTACGGCATGGAGGGCGGAAGTGGCAACCTTTGATTTTAGGGTTTGTATAGAATCAAGCTGCTGCCTTGTAGTTATAGTCGTTGGATCGTCAAAGGCTAGAGGAAGAAAACCTTGATCACAAATTACCCGGTCCTCCAGGTTGGGGGTTGTGGCATTGGACTGGTTCTCCAATACTCATCAAAATTTTAACATACCAAAAAGCCTAAACAAAGCCTCGGAACTTTAGATGGGTTTTCAAGGAAACGACCAAAGCTAAGAAAACGGATTATGAATATTGGTACATGGAATATACAGGGGATAAAACAAAAGATTGATATCATTGTGCCTGATCTAGAACAAATGAAAATCGATATTATAGCACTAACTGAAACAAAAAAAAAGTAACTGGCACTGATATGGTAGGAAATTATATACATATATTCACTGGAGTCCCGAAAGATAAAAGAGCCGCTAGGGGAGTATCAATACTAATAAAGAAAAGACTTAAGAATAATATCACAGACTGGGAAACAATTGATGAGAATATCCTAAGAGTAAATATAGACATATATGGGCACAAGATTACCATGATAGCCGCTTATACCCCCTCTGATGATGCAACAATCAACGTGAAAGAAGATTTCTTTCAAAAAATCGTGGATATACTTAACAACATAGGAAAAAACAGAGAAATAATTATGCTTGGGGACTTCAATAGTAGAACGGGATATCAGAAAAACAGTAGAGTAGTAGGACCTTTTGGAGAAATGGCAACTAATGATAATGGCGGTAGACTTATACACTTATGTGAGAACTATGAGTTAAAAATTAGCAATGGATTCTACAAACATAAGGACATACATAGATATACCTGGATTCAACAAACACGCAATCTAAAATCAGTCATCGATTATATTATTAGTAAACAAAAATCTGTATTGCAGTGGAATGATGTAAGAGTTCTCCGAGGAATAACATGTGGATCCGATCACTACTTAGTAAGACCGAAAATTTTGTTCCCACTTAAGATAATACACGGAGACCAAAACCTAGAAGACAAGCAAGACTTGCAGACAGTAGATACTCCAAAGTATAACTTCAATAGTTTTATAAATGATAGTATTAAACAGCTATACCAACGACGACTGGATGAAAAACTACGAGAAATAGAGAGACAAACATTTTCAGATATTTACGAGAATATTATTGCTAGTTTACACCAGGCCTCTAAGGAGACACTCGGGACACAGCAAAACAAAATTAGTAACAAAATATGGTGGAACGAAGAAATCGAATATATGGTAAAACAGAAAAAAGAACAGCATCTAAAATGGCTAAATACAAAAAATACTGAAGACCATCAAGCTTACAAAGAAGCCGATAGACAACTACGAAAAATGATAAAACAAGAGAAGAATAAAACATGGGATCAGAAATGTCAAGAAATCAATACATACATCGGAGGGAAGCAATGTACAGAGGTATGGACTTTAATACAATTAGTAAAAAATACAGGAAAAGACAAAGCACACATACACACCATAAAACCAAGACAATGGAAAGATCACTATGAAAGCTTGCTGACAGAGACAAGACAAGAATACCTAGCGAACTCCCCAACACAGTCAGTACATATACAAGGAGAGGAAGCGAGGGTAGACATCGAAACAGTAAGGAAGGCTGTAATGACCCTAAAGAATGGTAAATCCGCTGGACCTGAGGGAATCTATGCTGAAATGCTTAAGAATGGAACTCATAAACTATTTGAAATATTAACTTATGTGATCAATCAGTGTCTAAATGGACACCCAGTACCAGAACAATGGAGAACGGCATACATGTCCTCAATACACAAAAAGGGGGACAAAAGGAATTGTAATAATTATAGAGGCATATCGGTAACCAGCACCCTGAGCAGACTGTATGGACGAATTTTGAGAAATATGATCGAGGAAGAATATAAGCACAATGAAGAGGAAGAACAAAGCGGGTTCCGTGCAGGAAGATCGTGCACCGATAACGTATTTTGTCTTAAACAAATAATAGAAAAAAGATCGGCTAAGAATCTAGAAACTCATATTACTTTTGTAGACCTGCAAAAAGCATATGACAACATCCCCTTAACAAAACTGTGGACAACGTTGAAAAGATCTAACATCAACCACACATTGATAAATGCTGTACAAGAACTATATAGAGACTCTAAGGCACAGATAAAAACAGGAAAATATCTAACGGAAGAATTCCTGGTTACAAAAGGCTTGCGACAGGGATGCTGTATCTCACCAACCTTATTCAAGATATATGTTGCAGCGGCATTGGAAAGATGGAAAAGAAAGGTACATAGGATGGGTATAGAGCTTAGCAATGAATGTATATATACACTCCAGTTTGCTGATGACCAGGTAGTGCTAGCGACCGACAGGGAAGACATGCAGTACATGCTAAGAAAACTGATAGAAGAATATAACGACTGGGGAATGAATGTCAATACAACAAAAATCAAATATCTTTGTATTGGAAACGAGTCAGATAACATAGACCTCGAAAACGGACAACATATTTCCTGCTGTCAGAGCTATGACTACTTGGGTGTTGCCTTTGACAATACAGGAACTGATACACGGGAAATAGAAAAACAAATCACTCAAGCAAAGAAAGTCTTAGAATGTCTCAATAGTATACTGTGGAGTAAAGAGATAACGAAAGGAAGGAAATTTAATATATATGAGACCATGATTAAAACTACTCTTCTTTATGGAGCTGAAACATGGAGAATTAGTGAAAAGAACAAAAAGCGAATAGAAGCAGTAGAGATGGATGCAATGAGAAGATCTTTAGGTATTTCCAGACGAGACCGAATCAGAAATGATGTAATAAAACAACGTATGGGAATAGAAGGAAATATAACTCAAGATATAGAGAAGAAACAATTAAGGTGGTATGGGCATGTTCAACGGATGCCAGCATCAAGACTCCCCAAAAAAGTAATAGAATGGCAACCGATAGGTCGACGGAAAAGAGGAAGACCCAGATTAGAATGGCAACACGGCGTAAACAAGTCCATGAGCGAAAAAAATTTAACAACAAACGACTGCGAAGATAGGAAGAGATGGTGTTTAGGTATCGGACAACGTCGAAAGACGTTCTAAATCGATGTATATATATATATATATATATATATATATATATATATATATATATATATATATATATATATATATATGCTAGTTTTTATATGCAGCAATGGTAGGTTTTGTTTAAAGTCGAAGGATATAGCCATACATCTACCTGCTCTTGCTTCCAATTTATAATGTCTTTTTAATGCCGTAAATGTACTGGCTCTTTTTAAGTGCAACTCTTTTTCCAATACCAACTGATTTTTTATTAATCTCGTCACTACTGGTTTGTATTTTTCAAATCATTTCATCACAACGTGAACAAGTGTCTGATCTTGGCACACTAAAGGAAATGTTCGTAAAAAAAAAAGACGGATATATGAGTTTAGGAATAGAATTGTTCACCTATTTAGTACTTCAGTTAATGTATTCGGATTTTTTTTGTTTTTGATTATGTTCTTTATGTATAAATAAAACGGATGTTACCACTATTTGTGTTCCTTTGTTATTTGTTTTATTTTCTATTTTTCAGTGATGGTTCCTTCATTATGGATGGTTCTTGTATCATCTGTCGATATCTGTTTAGTTAGATGTCTGTTCTTATAAGACCTAATTTCCCCATAAGATGCCTTAAAATCTTATCTGTGTCGTGAATAATATTAACAAGGAAACTATGAAATACTTTTGCTTATTGTTTTTGGTTTTATTAGTTAGCATTCAAGTATTAATTGAGAGAGAAGGAAAGTAAATATTAAAAAAAAATAAAGTAAACTACAATAATTTTATCAATATTCTTCAAAAATAAACTTTAAACATAAATATCAAAGAAATATTGCAAATTTATGAGCACAGCAAAAAGACATTGTTTAAGTGTACATATACTATAATGAAACGCTTATTAAAATGTGTGGAAATCACCAAACCCCTCCATCAACTTGACTTTGAAAGCGTCAACCTGAGTTTTGTCAATTTAATTACATTCTTATAAGCGATATTTAATACAATGTGCGCGAACCTGCTATTTTTAGATTAAAAGCTCTTTCCATGTTTGTGCTTTTTAGTAATGACGTACAGGTATTTGGACTAAAAAGCTAAAAGATAAACCCAATTTGTCAGTTTAACTTATAAAATATGAACTGACTAATTTCGTGATTACCTTTTGTAGGATGAGTTTACATAAAATGCATTTTTAAATTATTGTTAATGGTTATAACTAGACTTCGGCAAATATGCAAATAAAAATGTAGAAAATATGCGCATAAATATGCACGTGTTCACCCGAAAATATGCAAATATTTTACAAAATATGCATACAAATAAATAAAAAAATCGTAAAATAGTAACAATTTTATTTAAAAAAAAAAAGTGTACATAACTAAATATTTCCTACTATTCATTAAGATTTACATTTATTTTAAGTAACTACATCATTTTTAAGTATGAATAAACTCCTTTAGAATTATGGTAACAATAAATGACCAAGTGGTGTTCAAAATTTTCTAACAAAAACTTGTGGCTTCTGTCTAGTACATATATTTATATATGGAAAAACTTCGTTCAACATCAACTGATGTAACGGGAGCATTTTTCAAACTAACCAAAACATTTGGTTCTAAATTAATTGTTTCCGAAATATTTCCAGCTAGAACACTGACTACTTCAGAAAGAATATGGTAACCTTTATTTTTTTCCATAGTAGCTTCAAATTTTTTTAAAATATCTTTTCCAATATTACCTCTAACGTTCCGACAACATGACGCAAATTCTTTTATTAATGCTGTACTTTCGAACAATGACAGTTTTGGTGATTCTAACTGAGTAATTGTTTTTTGAACAAAACTAAAATTTGATTTTAGAAATGAAAGTTCTTGTTGAAGCCAGTTACTCTGAAAAGTTTGTTTAGAATCCAAAAGAGATTGGGAACTTTCATCTGTTAACGTATCAATTATGTTCTTTATTTTAACAAAATGATCTGCATAAAAATTAGCTGCTTCTAACCATGTTCCCCATCGCGTTAAAATAGGTTGTGGTGGAAGAGGAATGTTAGGTAGCATTTCTTTATAAAGTTGAATTCTTATAGGAGATTTAGGAAATACTTTTTTGACACTGGATATCATGGTATTTACAAGAGGAAACTTTTTTCATATTTCCTCTGCAACTCTGTTTAATCCATGCGCTACACAAGTAACATGTATTAAATCTGGGAAAAATATTTTTAAATTTTGTCCAGCTTTCACCATATAAGGAGCAGCATCCGATAAAATAAGCAGTAATTTGTTAGAAGGAATAGTTGTCGGAAGAAAAAAAGTTGCTAATGTTTCTTGTATAAAACGCGAAATTGTTAAAGCATTTGTTTTCTCAAGTTGCTGGCATGAAATAAGATGAGATTTTGGTAAGGTATCTTCTTTAAGAACACCAATCAATAAATGAGCAATATACTTTCCTGAGGAATCAGTGGTTTCGTCTACAGATATGTAAAAATAATTATCTGCAATTTCTTCCTTAATATTAATTAACACCGACGAGTATAGCCCGTTCACATTATTTCTTCTTAGAGACCGATCACTTGGAACATTAAGTTTGCAATATTTTTTTAGAAACGAACTAAAATTTACATTTGCTAATTTTGAAAGCGGTATGTTTGCAGACACTAATGCGCGACACAAGTCTTTATTAAAAGTTTCTTGCTCATCTAATTTTTTTGAAGTAGATTGGAAACATTTAGCCATTGAAGTTTGATGTTTTCCTCCTATTTTTCCTTTTTTTGCAATGTGTGAAGCAGTTCTCACATGTTGGTCTATCTGAAATTTCTTCTCACATGCTATCTATAAATAAAAATAAAAACCTTTATTTTAACCCAACCTTTAAAATATAAAAATATACAAGGTGTTTTTGGTTAATCAAATAACTGGTTTGGAAAAAAAAAACACTCGCTAAGTGTTTTAAATGCAGTATTAATCCACAAATTAGTTTTTGTTACTAACCATTAGTACATCATATAACTTATTTTAAAATTCAACAAAAGTTTTTTTTTTGTTAATTCAATTACAATAAAAATAATTGTGTTTTAGAATAGCTGACTTCATAAAAAAAAGTAAAGGTGAAAAATTTTTCTAAATACACACCATTGTATTGTACCATGGACAATTTTTTCTCACTAAAGGAAGCTATTTTTCATTTAAAAACAACCTACGAGTACTAAATTTCAAGTAAATACGTTTATTGGTTTTAAAGTTATTGTTGTTATTAACTAAAAGAATTTAATTTTTTTTAATTTTAACACCCTGTATCTCGAAAAGTAAATAAGTTTGACCCCTCATTAACTATATCGTTTTGTTCAATTTTTCGAGAAGTATCTACAGTCAAACGTTGTAAGTGTCATTTGGAAACACCCTGTATGTATGAAATATTAGATATTTAATAGAAAATATTAGATACTTACAATTTTGCCACAGACTGAACAGTAGATTTTTCCCATATCCATAGACAGCTCTTTATAAGGTTTCATCCAAGTTGAAGCACTGGTTGTTTTAGGCATTATAAAATCACAATCTTCCTTTTTGTTACGCACAACGAGTGTTTACGCTTTGAATATCAAAACAAAAATGATTTACAAATCTGAGCATCAAATTAGAAATGTTTAGGTACCTAATTCAATAAACTGGGAGATTTTGGAAAATCCCTAAATTAGGAACAAAACTATTAGCCGTTTACCTGCTGTTAAGATACAATAAATTGTAGATAGATTTGGGGATTAGATCATAAAATGCAAATGAGCGAACCCTTAGCGATTATCCAATAACTGAATGCCTCAGTGACCGAGACTTTCTAAGAATGTTGAGGGCTACTTAAATTGATCTTCTTTGAAATTGTAAATGTTTTGTACCTGTAGAGATTACGTACTTAGATCATTTCTTGATTAAAATGACTACAAAATTTTATACAAGAATTGAAATAAATTGGTATGTTTAAAAATTTTCAAATACAGTATAAAAATCTGAACTTTTATGCACTTTATGCAAACTTTTATACAAATATGCCAAAATATGAAATATTTGCATAAAATATGCACAATATGCAAAATATGCCATATGCATATTTGCCGAAGTCTAGTTATAACACTTTTTATGTAAAAAACATCACTACAAATAATTATTTTTAATAATAATACAGATCACGACATTGTTTTATTGACCACAATCGCTGTGACGTGTTACATGTTTCCACCTCTATATTAATTTCACAGTAGGTACGAACTGTCGTAATTGTCACATTAACATTAAAAATTTCAAACGAAGTTCTGTAAGAATAAACTAATAATTAACAAAATGCCTATTACGTTGTATACCGTCCAAGAAAAAGTGCAACTTGTAAAATAGTACTTTCAGGGTCATTCGATACGCGAAGTAATTGATTTATCTATTGTTGCCACTAACGTGAATGCTCGAACTCTCCAGCGAGTTCTCAAAAGGAATGGGTATCACTGTTTTAAGATACAACCAACACAAGAACTGTTTCCGGAAGATAACTATAGGCGGATAGAGTTTTGTGAATTTAAGTTATTATTCTCGGAAAAATAATCACCTCAGTGTTGCAGTGCGAACGCAGTACCCGCAAAAGTTAAATGTTTGGACTGAGATGTTTGGCGACCATATTTTCGGTATATTTTTTATTGATGGAAACCTAAACGGGCCCAAATATTTACAACTTTTACAGAATGAGATCATTCCGGCAGTTCGACGCCTTCCCGTTAATTTTCAGGAGGTTTATTTCCAACAGGATGGGTGTTCGGCTCACAACTCTAAGAGCAACTATTGACTAAATCAATCAAACGTTTCCTGATCCACTGATAAGTACACGTGGTACAATTAAATGGCCCACTAGATCCTGTGACTTATCATCTAACGATTTCTTTTTTTGGGGTTTTCTCAAAAAAAAACATTTATAGGCATCAGTTTGAAAGGACCAAAAACCTAGTCGAATTAAGGGCAAAAATACTTCATTTCTTTGCAAGCATTACACCAGCCCTGCTCCAAAATGTGAAGAGAAGTCTGTATGACATATTTGGTTACTGTTTAGCACAAGGACGTGGAATATTTGAGCCCTTAATTCATTAATCTGCTTTCCTAATTTTTATTTTTTGTTAGGTACATTTTACGAAGTTTGTAGGTTCTTAATTAGGTAGTATTTTTTATGTTTAAGTTTGAAAGAATTTTATTGTTTTTTTATGTACAAACGATTCGTATTCTGATTTTTTTCTTCTTTTTTGTCTTATTGTTATAAGCTTTGTCCATAAAATTTGTACCATTTTCAGTGACAATAAAGCATATTACTTATTTACTTACTTATTTATTTGTATTGCTATTAAGGCTGAAAAATAACCAAAAAATTAGTTTGAGAGCATTATAATAAATATTCTCTAGAGATGGGATTGCAATAAATCTTAATTCCTATGGTCAACAAAACAATGTTGTTATCTGTATAGAATCCAGATGCGTCAAAATTTAATTTATTTTTATTCGTTTACAGCTAGCAAATCGGGAGACTATGAAGAAGTTCGAGATCACATGTACACAAAATTACTGGGTAATGATACCTTATTGCTTCAACATGTCAAAGAAGACCGTGAGGGATACTATTTATGTCAAGCAGATAATGGCATTGGTACCGGAATTGGCAAAGTTATCCAGCTCAGGGTTAATTGTAAGTATCCAGAATATTTGTATAATTTTAATTTCTTCTCTCGATACCTCCTCTTACGACAACGGTAGGGGTCAACCCGCGTTTATCTCCATCGTGAACTAAATACTAGGATGTATACCATTCAGATGGGTTTGAAAAGACATGAAGACATCTCTGACGTAAGGCCAAATGACAAATGTATCGTCAATATATCATAGCCAACATGTGGGTTTGATATAGCCATAGCCAACAGCAACACATTGGCTGCCACAAGGATCACCGGTGCTCCCAAATAACAGATTACAATTGTGCCATTAGGATCACCGGTGTTACTTGTGCGTATTTGACTTTCAGAATTATTATAAAGGTCGGCACTGTGAGACCTTACTTACGTGCTACAACTGGGTAAGTGTAGTTGTATAGGTGTTACCGCTAAAAGCTTAGGCATTGAAATGTGCTACAAGTAGATAATTTAAGATATCAATTTGTAGTATTCAACAAATAATGATTTATAAAGTTATCTACTTTTGAAAGTTAGTTATTGGTAAACCTATCTCAAAAATGAAAATTTTCGAATTATCTAGTTGTAGTATTGAGGTGACGATTTGATAAAATAACGTTTTAAAAGAATATAAATACACAAATTAGGTCAACTAATTCCTTTAGACATACATAGGATATTTTTAAAAATAGTCCAATTTTGTTTTATTGTGTTCGTATGAGCTTCAGTATCGACAGACAGCAGTCTAGCATTATAATTTCCGCTTAGTCAAGATTTCGCTCCCGCAGAGCTAATCTAGCTCTAAAAACCATAATATCAAAGGCATTCGCTGCTCTTATTTTTTGTTCGCAAACGGCTACTCTCTGCCGGAAATCATTAGTGGTCAGTTCTTAATGCATCTCTCTACGTAAGGGTTGCATTTTATTTGCACAAGGGGTTTTTTATTTGATGTGTAGCTAATTTACCTCTGACGGTGATGTTTCGTGATTCTTTAGAAATTGAAAAAATGTTGTTTGTAAATATTATTATCTAATTCTGGTTATTATTTTTAACTGAACTTCACTTATGGTTTTTTTGTGACAGTCAAATACAAATAACACATTTTTTACCTATTTAAGAACAATGCAGATATGGGTTTACTACATTAAAAGGTGTTTGTGGGGGATTTTCTTGAGTATTTTTATTCTGGCACATCTCTTTTAAGTGTCCAGCAGTAGGTATCCAGTATTTTGGGACTCCATTTTCCTTAATTAACTTTAAACATGTCGTCATTCATGTCTTACTCTTACCTTCTTCGTTCTTCATAAAATTGTCTTAAGTGTCGTCTATAGTTTTAGAATCCCTTAATAAAACGATAGACGACATTAAAGACAATTTTATGAAGAACAAAGAAGGTAAGAGTAAGACATGGATGACGACAGAGATTCTGCAGCTGATAAAAGAAAGAAGGAAAAACAAAAGCAATAACTCTATGTATAAAACATAACAACGAGATATATAAACATACAAACATAAGCCAAACAAAAAGAACTAAAGAAAAAATGCCAAGAAATCGAAATTTTACAAAGTAAACACGACGACTTCAACGTACATAAAAAGGTAAGAGAAATTACAGACAAATGTAAAAACAGAAGAGTAAGTAAACTTGTTAATGACAACGGAGAGGTAATCGTGAACAGAGTATTAATAATACCTGGAAAAATTACGTACGAAATTTATTTTTTGATAAGAGAAGGGACCAGTCCCCAATACTTATGGAAATAGGATCATCTATACTAGTGGCAGAAATAAGAGCCGCCATTATATCACTAAAAGAAAGGAGAGCTCCAGGACCAGACGAAGTATAGTCTGAATTTCTTAAACTTTTTGATGATGAATCTTTAAGAATACTATGTAAAATATTCAATAATATCTATGACACAGGCAATATTCCAAAATATTGGCTAGTTGCAGAATTTACTACGTTACCAAAGAAACAGGGAGCTAAAAAGTGTGGAGAATATAGGTTATTAATTCTAATGAGCCATACACTAAAACTTTTTCTTAAAATTATACATCGAAGAATATACAAGCTATGCGAAAAGAGAATACAAGACACACCGTTCGGATTCATGAAAGGCCTAGGTACGAGAGATGCACTGTTTAGTATACAGGTATTATTCCAAAGATGCAGAGATATGACTTGCGATATCTACACCTGCTTGGTGGACTACCAAAAAGCATTTGACACAGTTCAACACCGAAAAATGATGAATGTTCTAACAAAAGCCCAAATAGATAATAAAGACCAGCGTATAAATCTAAATTTATACTGGAACCAATCAGCCACAATAAAAACAAATCTTGGAGATAAACCGACGGAAGCGATCTAGAATCTGCTAGGCGTTAGATAAGGATGTATACTTTCACCTGTATTATTCAACCTATATTCAGAGGAAATATTTAGTGATCATTTAGTGACATAATTATTTTTACAGACAGTTTAAACAGTTTACAGCAACTAATAAACAAAGTTAATATATAAATATATATATATATATATATATATACATATATATATATATATATATATATATATATATATATATACCCGGTATTTAGGCGGCACACGCCCTTCCGGTAGGGATCTATGGAGGAGTATCACCGAGCCGCAAGCCCTTATCTCTTGCCGTACTGCTCCACCATAGGCCGATCAGATACCAGCATATTCTAGACTAAGCCGCAGATTCATTTTTAGAATTTTAAACTGCTGCGTTTTAACTTACTTTAACTGTATTAACTTTTAAACAAAGTTAATACAGTAAGTAAAAGATTTGGACTACAAGTAAACATATCAAAAACTAAATTTATGGTCATCAGCAAAAAAGGGCAGTGAAAACATACTTAAATTCCAACTTTCCTTAACGTTGGATTGTTCGTGGTAGTCATATTCCTTGGTTGTGTGGTGAAATATTAATATAATTATTTAATTAATAAAAAATCCTAAAAGAGTACTTATTATTATACTTATAATACTTACAATAAATACTGCAGCAGTTTCTTTAGAACCAAGGATGCTATTTAATATGAGACGATCTTTTATGGAATGTATTGACAAATGAATTAAAGAAAATGGTGGACATATCAAACACTTACTTTGACAAAAAGTTTAATGTTATTTAGTTTAATTTTAACTATTTCTTAATTTGGTTTGTAAATAAACATAAAGTAGTACAAAGTTGTAAATTTTTATCTATAAATGTTTACAAACATGAAAGTTATAGCGAAAAATAAAATTTTAAATTTCCACTTCAACACCCTGTATCTTTCTTAATATCAACATTTTACTAAAACAATTTTGTTTAAATCGTAATATTTTAAAGTATAGAATCTACGGTTTCTTTTTGTATAATTACTGAGGGACCACTCTGTATAGACATAATACGATATCTACGATATATTAAATATTTTGTAAAGCTAGTCACAAAAGATATTTTACTAATAGTAGTAATTTTATTTATGCATATTGCTGGTTTTTATTAAACATTGCCTCTTATCATGTTGAAATATGATCATGCCATTTCTGTCTAGAACGACCTTAGCTTCTTGTTTCGATTAGTGATCTGACTAATGATTTCGCTTTCTGACATTATATTAATGTCTATCTTAAAACTCATTTATAATATGTTTGCAATGTATTCCTAGTACAAATTTGACGGTTTGGTAGTGTATTAAAAAACCAGTAGACAGAAATATTAACTCTTTTCCTATTTTCTATTGATCTAAATGTCCATACCATAAATAAATTCCACATCAGTTAAAGACGCGTCTTTGCCTTAATATTTTACCAATTTCCTCGTACAATTTTCCCTGTCAGCATTTGCCTCAATGAAATATTAACCCTAAAATATTTATGACGCTTGCTTTAGATGCAATTCTTATAGAAAATATTTTGTTTTGAATACACATGGCAAACGTCATTCGAAATATTGTTCGAATATAACCTTAACTTAAAATGACCGCCAGAACTCCGAAGGAAAATGTAAAACTTTATCTTGTCTAATAATACTTTATGTCCTAGTTACTTCCCCGTAGACTCACAAACTTTAGGGAAGTAAATTTTGTGGAATATAGATCGACAAATAGTAAGTAAGATGAAAGTTTTATGTCAAGTTGGACTAGAAAAATTATAGATAAATGAAGAAGTAGCTTTATGATGCTGATTGATGCATCGCATGTTAAATGTTTGTGAGGCCAATTGATGAATAAAATAATTCTGAGATTTTGTAAATTGATCTTCTATATAAAATTTCTTCTCTAGAAGGAAGGCTGTATTAAATAAATTGTTTATTTGCTGTAATAATTTTCACTGCAGTAATTAAAGAAAGAATAGACATGATTAAAAAATATGTACACTTGATATTGTAACGTTTATTTTAGTTTTTATTTACAGCATTTTAACACTTATTTTAATTTATTTACAGTTTTTTACAACTAACATCAAAAATACAATTAATTTATAACATTTATTTACTTCCGTTACAAATATATTTTTTAGACTAACTCCCTTAATTTAATTTCTCTATATAAATTTATTTAGTTCTTCTAGAACGTCATTTTAATTCATCATAAAACCTTAAAATTATCTCGAAAGGCGACATCAGAACATCGTTGTTAGAACGGGTATCTCAGACACCTGCTTGATCGAGTATGGTCTAGACAACCGCAGTTCATTAAACTCCGTACTGATGGTCGATCGTAAGGCAAGGGGATGGCGTAACATTGCTCCCTCCTTAAGAGATGGTTCCTCCTGGAACCTTGTCGGGACTGGAACTGAAACTAGATACTGGACCCTATTTTACAACTTTCAGTTGTATAAAAGTAGCAAGGGAGGGTTTTCGCTTCGTACCAGTAACCATGCGGATTGCAATAGAGTACAACTGACGGTATTCTAGCTTTGACATGGCTAAATTTTACACATTGGACTCCAGCACATGCTCCCTTAATTGAAGTAATGTTTCCTATACTAGGTGGGTTGGTCATGGGCAGTGACTTTTGTTACCAGATAAAAAAAATAACGTGATGCATCTTGGAGTTTTAAAGCTTTTCCGGGGGCTGATAGATGGTATCAAAGTTTTGCAACTCGACTAATCTTTCTTCGAAATATAGATGCAACCCTTGTGCGTCTTTATTACTGACCGGAATGGTATAAGCCAGTAAGTAGTCATCTGGGAGTGCTGGTTGATCTTTATATTCTCCAGTTGTTGTAAAACCATGTCTTGCTTTAGTGCTACCTCCATATGCCCCCATGAATTTTTCAAACGTGAGGTCAGGTACTTCTTGGATTTGGTTGACTTCCATTTTTTCATCTACGTTGTGGACTTATGGTGTACTATCATTAGTTTTCCCCTCGGAATCTTTCTTATTTGGTAGATGGCATCGTTAATCTCCCTAATGAGGTACAGACCTTCCAGAACTGTGGCCCTTGGGAGAACAACCTTTTCGCTTCTTGGGACTATAGAGCCAGACTTTGTAATTCCTCTTAAAACATCCCTTTCCGGCTTGGGTATCGTACCGTTTCTTCATTCGGTCGCTAGCAATGTGAAGATGGGAACGGATCAACTCGTATATATCGTCCATCCTTCTATAATCTTCAGCTGCATCTTCACCTGGTCGACATCCAAACTCTAGATTACAAGGTAGTTACATCTCGCGTCTAACTATGACTTTTGCTGGTGTTTGGCTCCTTGATTCACTGATAATAGGCTGTAGTTCTTGTCTCCTTCATGTCTAGTCGATCGCAGATTCCCTGGAATAAGATCGCTCTCGAAGTTCATTCCTTGGTCACTGTGGATCTCTAAAGGCACTCCAAATCCGGTGATATACTCTTTGATTAACACATTTGCAATAGTGGCGGACTTGGTCCGGAATTTGATAGATCTTGAGTCACTTTGTAAAGTAATCCATCACGACCAACATGTGCTTGCAACCATTCTTTCAAACCGACTAACAACATTGTATTGTCTCATAGGAGTCGTTTTTTTTTGGGTATGGTCCATGGCATGGGTAGTACATTTCTTACACCATTCCTTTGCATCGTCTGTCTTGTAACTGACGAACTACTTTGGACATTCTGCTCTTTGGAATTAACAACTGTGTTCTCTCTTCTCGGACACATGATCATGTTCCACTACGCATTTAAGCTAGCTATCTTTCATGATAAAAAAGTCCCAATACGTATTAACTACTAAGCTGGGGCTTGATATTTCTTGCCAAGATGGTCGACGGTTTTCTTCTATCCATTTTTGAATTTTCCGTGAAACTGGATCTTTCTTTTATTTTTTTCTGATCTTAATAGGCATCCACTCGTCATTGATCACCGTTGTTCTTACACTGTCCACTGTTGTCCAAGAAAGCACTGCTGCTTTCTTGGATTCTGTTTTGTTGCAGTCTGCTAGTATCCAGACTTTAAATCCAAAGTAGAGTAATAATATATATACCAGGTCGATCTTTGTAAAATAGTACAAATACATTGCATCACTGATGAAATTTTGAAGGTAATTCTAAACAGAGACAAAAAAAAACAAAAATGTATTAATCACAAAGACCTAAATACATATATAAAACGGAAGAATTAAGACACGATTTGTAAACAGCTTTACACTAGATAAAGAGAATTACAAAACAAAAGCTCTTCTACCTACAATCCATGATATCTGATCCGTGCCTGGTATACCTGGTGGCTATACGAAACTCAAGGAAAAATTCTATATTGTTGAATTTCTCCTTCCCTAATCATATTACGTCAAAAGTCATGAGAAACGATCATATACTGTTAATATCTAACTTCATTGTGATTAAACGCAACATGTCATACACATTCTGCACTAGGTGTGGCCTAACTTTAAGAACAATACTCTGGTAAATGTATTTAGTCCTTGTAAAATTTTGGAATGTATTAAATTCGTAGAACAATTTGTTTTCAATGAAGATTTCAGTCCTATACAAATAGTATGTCTTGACTTTTGATGTAAAATAATTAGGGAAGCAGGAATTCGACAGCTTAGAATTTCCCATTGAGTTTCCTTTGGCCTTTTTGAAGATTTATCACTCGGTATATTATGCCATGAGTTACAAAGAAATAAGTGTAAACACATAAAATAAATAAAACATTGGAAAAGAACCATAGAATTAGCAAACCGATTGCGTAAAATTAGTATAATCTGTGCATAAGTTAGATCCAGTGTACTCGTAGAGGCATTGTTGCATCAGGAACTCTTTCCTATTTTTAGAAAGTAAATATTTAAAATGTTATTCCCGTTTTTGTAAGATAATCATTGAGATTACTTATGTAATATCCATACTCTAAAACTAGTTCAAAATCACTGAAAACAAGAACATCTACGATTACATAATTCAATAAGATTAAAAAAGAAGTGCCCCAAAACAAACTATGACTACACTCCGTATTACGTTTCAGTAATTTGCAGAGCGGATTTGAACTAAATTATGAAATATCTCTTCGGAAAGTTTTGTGAAAGTTCCAAGTAACCACCTGTTAAGACCGAAAGTTTTATGGAGTTTACATAACTTTTAGATATTTATCAGAATATTGTGAGTTCAGTCCGCTAAAAGTTTTCTGTGTCTTGTGGAAGCATTCAAAATACATCAGTGTTTGGCAGTTGTTTCTGTGTTTTGGTTAGTCAAAGAATGTAAATTCGATAGGTCGTCTGTTTTGAAAAAGGAATTTAAAGAAAAAGAACGATAAAAGGACACCGCAATACTTATACAAATTCTAGGTTGAATTCAAGTTCTGAATTATATTAAAACAAATTTAATATAATTCAGAAGCTATTTTCTGGTGTTTCATGTTCTAAATATTCAATTTTTAGTAATTAATCTGCAATTCTTCTTCTTCTTTCCTCTTGTATGTTGGGTTTAAAGCCTGTTTCTTCTTTAATATTAGCCTCCTAAATTGTTTAAATTGGTGCACCATCTTTTTCTTGGTCTGCCAATACTTCTTCGTTTATTTGGTGACTTATCCCGTGCTATTCGTACCATCTTATCCTCTGCCCCTCTACTAATGTGTTCGTTTCACTCCTGTCTCCGTTTTGTCACCCATCCATTTATGTCTTCTATATTTCATGCTTTTCTTATATTTTTGCTTCTCTCCCTATCCAACAGACTTTTCCATAATATTCGTAAGTATTTTTATCTCTGCTGTTTCTAGTAGTCGTCTCGTTTTAGATGTGTCAGGACTTGTCTCCGCCGTGTATGTTAATATAGGTCTAATTGCTGCTTTATAGATTCTTGTTTTTGTGTCTTGTCTTAGGTATTTGTTCTTTCAGATTATGTCATTAAGAGATCCCGCCGCTTTACTTGCTTTTAAGCTTCGTTGTCGTACTTTTTCTTCAACATCTCTGTAACTAGTTATATCTATTCCAAGATATCTAAACCTTACTTCCTGCTTTATTATTATATATGATATTATCATATTATATTTCTTGGCAGTTGTATTGAAGATGTGTGTTAATCTTTGGAGCTCGTTTTCTTTCTCGGCGATTAATTCGGCGTCATCTGCATAACATAATATTTGGATTTCTTAGTTCCCCATTCTGTAACCATGACCTTTATGTACTGCTTGTATTATTTTGTCCATTATTATATTAAAAAGAAGTGGGCTTAAACAGTCACCCTGTCTGACTCCGCTTGTAATGGTATATACTGTGTTAGTTTTTCATTTATCTTTATTTGTATTCGATTATGGAAGTAGATGTTTTCGAGGGTTTGTATAATATTGATTGGTATGTTTCTTTTATACAGTAGGTGTAAAACGTCTTCGACTTGGATGCGATCGAAAGCCTTTGTCAGGTCTATAAAACATAGATATGATGGTTTATTGTACTCGATGGCCTTTTTTGTGATTTGTCTTAGTACAAATACGGCGTCTACGCAGGATCTTCCGAATCTGTATTCTTGTTGTTCATCTAATAAAGTTGTTATTTTATTGATTTTGTTGGTTAGAACTTTTGTGGTAAGATTAAGTGCTCAGTAGATTTATACCTCTATAATTGTTGGGGTCTTCTTTATCTCCTTTCTTGTACATTGGTATCATTATGTTGTTTCTCCATGAGTCTGGTATCTTGCAGTGCAGTATTAGTTTTTGTATAAGTTTTGTCATCTCTAGGGTTATACTTTCTCCTTCGTGTTTTAGAAGCTCGTTGGTTATTCCGTCTGGTCTTGGTGACCATCTATGTTTAAGTGAATTTAATCTCTACTTCCTGAAAACTAATCTCTATTTCGTGTCTTAATTCGGGTGCGTTATTGTGTTGATTATTATTTTCCTTTCCTTTAAACAGTTCCGTCAGGTATCTTTCTCATTTGTTTGTTGGTATGTTATTCTATTCCTTCAATTCTGCCATTTCTTTTTGTTGGTTTCTTATGAATCTCCATATTTGTTTTTGTGTACCGGAGAAGTCGCTTTCCATCCTTTTTGTAAACTGTTCTCAGTGTTAATTCTTTTGTTCTTCTTACCAACTGTTTTGTTTCAATGTACCCTCTTTAATGACAGAATAGAGGTTACCCAGGGAACGACACATATAAAATAAGATAACGAGAAAGGTAAGATACGATTAGGATAATCACGCGAGAATAAAATAAATTGAGAGAGAAAAGTTAATACAGTTACGCGGTACACACTTAATATTTCGCCACATAACCATTGTTTAAATAATAAATCAAATCGTAATATCAATCAATAACAATGTCTGAAAGAGATACACCATTCACATGAAATAAATATATACATAATAAAAAAATAAAAGGCAAATAGTTCATCAACGGGGTTATATTGAGGTAAAGTTTAAGTAAATCCTCTATAAAATTTTTATTGAACAGTAAAATAGCAAGAAATAAGTTACTGCACAGTTTATTATTAAATACAACGAATAATATTTTATGAAAAATAATTATGAGTAATTTAGTATCCTCGAGAATAAGAAAAAGGCAAGGAATATTATAGTTGTATCTACGTCAGTATTTGATATAACTTGAAATAAAACAAATGAGTGATTTTTACGCCTTGAGAATACGTAAACATGAAGTTACTTAAATGTTTGATTGTGATCACCTCAAATACGTGTATAAAATCTATAATAAGGATAAACTACATATAAAACAAATCTGATTATACATCGTATGTTATATATCGTAAATGTCTGCTATTAGTAGTTCATTCGGTTGGATTCAAAATAAATAAACCATAAATAAAGTAAAGGCACTGAACTTGAGTCATAAATCAATTCCTAACGATTTAGGTAGCACCGGAAAAAAAACTGATCGTTGAATCATAAAAATAGCGACCACAATTATTAAAAAATCGATATTGTACTTACAGTCGGCGGCAGGCAGTCACAGGTAATAACGTTCTTTCATACAACGGTCGTCGATAAAGGCACTTGACAGATTGCATTCGCAACAGATGTATTGGGACTTCTTAAGCAGCGTAGATGATTTAAGTAAGGTACCGAATTACGGTGGATTCAATCAGCACATCAATTATCTAATCAATGTAGGTACAGGTAATACATCAGATCAATCCTCATAATAGACTAGACTGGAATAGAATAGACTGAACTGAATGGATGGAGGAAACGGCAAACAGAATTGACTCAGTGTCATCAGATTGGAGAAATTTACTGTAGGAAGTACTGTATAAAGATGGATGGATAATCGTGAATTGAAATTACGCTAACCGCTGTTTGATGAAGACAACCGCATGCAACACAGGAACCACAACAAAAAAGAACTCGATTTTCGATATTTAGACCAGCTAGGGATAAAAAAGTGTGGGAGTATTTGTCGAAGCGAAAGCGAAGAGTGTCAAGCGAAAATAGTACTTAATTGACAAGTCCGATGTGGTCTTATTTTCTATAAATTTGCTACTTTCTCCAGACAAAAAGGATTATTTCATCGAAGACCCACATATCAGCTTTTCTTAGAAACTAAGCTGGGTTGTTCAACAATAGGAACTAACTTCTTGGTTAAGAGGAAGGGTAGGGTTTCTATTTAACTATCGAAAGATAGTGAGCTATTTCGTTGTTGCGAACAGGCATGACAAATCGCTCGTTGCTTATGGGTTATTTTTAAGGCATCTAGCAAAGTATATAGACATAGGTGACGTGAAAGTAATTTTATAAGAGAAATAATATAAGGAAAATTTAAACATGCTTCATTATTTCATATTCTGTTAGAGCTGTCTCGGGATTCTGGAGTATTTGATGTTTTGTACTTCGTGTAGGCCTCTTGTTTTTCTTTACATTTCTCTTTTATTTCTTTTCTGAACCATGGTGTATTGCTATTGTTTCTTTTGTTCAGTATGACTTTGCGTTTTAGTAGAGCTTCTGTTGCTGCTTTTTCAAAGTTGTTTTTAATTTTCTCCCAGCTCGCTTTTGTATCTTCGATGTAGTCTATTTGTTTCAGCTGCATTTTCTGTGCTAGCCTTCTTTGGTACATTTCTCTTGTAGAGTCGTTCCACAGTGATTCTACATTGAATTTTTTTTGGTGATTTCCTGTTAACACCTTTTATTACGACTATTATTTATGAATGTGCAATAATACTAATATCAAACGCATCACCACAAACTGGATGCTAGAAACACAAGATAGGAATAGGTGGAAAATTTTACGGGAGGCCTACGTTCAGCAGTGGACAAATATAGGCTAATTGATGAATAATACTAATTATTATTTTTACAATTATTGTATTTTTGACTTGTGTCCATCTGAATTTCTGGCAAACACTTCGAGAAAACAGTCAATAAGTATGGTACAAAAAAATCTTAATTGCTTATATTTGTTTCAGCTTCACCATACTTTTCTGCCCCATCCCGGCTTGTCACCGTCAAAAAGGGAGATGCTGCGCTACTTCATTGTGATGTGAACGGTGACAAACCAATTAATGTGGTATGGTTACGGGGCGGCAAAACCGAATTAAATCCGTCCACTAACTACAGAGTTAACGTTAAACAGGACGTAACGCCAGATGGGGTAAGTTTTTAGCTACATATATTACTTATTACGTTTTTTTTTTGTTTTGGTACTACACCCTACATGCCTGTAGACCTGTAAAGTAAAAAAATAAATACGAAAACTTATATACATCTATATATTGGAATGTTGGAATGTATTAGAAATAAAAATTGTCTGCAAAATCCAAAATGTTTACTTTATAATTAAATATATAGGTAATTTTACAGTATAATTTATGATTAGTGATTTGGAGAAAAAAAGGACAATGTTGTAGTGCGGATTAATAAAACTTCTGCTTTCTGCGGTTTAAATTTTTTAGTAAGATTAATAATCGTATTTTTTTCTATGCCTCAGTATGTCTTCTTCTTGATGTGCCTATCCGTTACGATTGGATACCATCATGGTAATCTTTATCTTTTCTGCAGCAGCTCGGAAAAGCTAGACAGATATTGTATTGAACCAGATTCTGAGGTTCTTTAACCAAGATGTTCGTCTTCTTCCCAGACCTCGTTTTTCAAATATTTTTCCTTGCAGGATGGCTTGAAGGAGAGCATATCTGGATCGCATAATATGTCCGAAGAATTGTGACTTTCGAGATTTGATGGTGGTCAATACCTCTGTCCTCATTTGTGACTCGGTCAGTCCACGAGATCTTAAGTATTCTCCGATATAGCCACATCTCAGATGCTTCCGATTTTCTGCACATATCTTTGTTCAAGGTCCACGATTCAACACCATAAAAAAAGAACAGAGAAGACGTAGCATCGCAGTATTCTTACTTTTTTATTAAGAGACTCTTGCGACTCTTGATAAAAGGATCCGATTGATGGTGGATCTAGCTTTTTCGCTGCGTGCTCTAATCTCCTGGTTGTTGGTCCGTTCTTTATTTATTATGGTGCCCAGGTAGTTGCAGTGCGTCACTCTTTTTACAGGGGATTGGTTGACGTAGAGTTGACCTTCTGCTATCCTTTTCTTGCTAATTATCACAAGCTTTGTCTTTTTAACGTTTATATTGAGTCCATATTGTTGACTGTAATACGTGATTTTGTTCATAAAAACTTGTAGGTCTTCTAAGTTGTCCGCAAATACTATGGTGTCATTTGCATATCTGATATTGTTTAGCCGGTAACCACTTAGTAGAATACCTTTTTTAGTTTCGTGCAAAGCTTCGATAAATATTCTTTCAGAGTAAAGATTGAAGATCAGAGGAGACAAAATACAGCCTTGCCTCACTCCACGCATAATTTTCACATAGTCAATATGTTCACCTTCAACTCTGAGATTTGCTGTCTGATTCCAGTAAAGATTTCTAATTATTTTCAGATCTTGGTTGTTAATTCCTGCTTCTTTTAGTATTTGCATCTTCTTGGCGTGCTGTACTGGATCAAAGGCTTTCTCGTAATCAACCAGACATGCGTATACGTCGCAGTTGACTTCTATGCAGCTCTGGCATAAGACTTGCGCTGAGAACAAAGCCTCTCTAGTACCAACAGAATTTGGTACCATCGTCATCATCGACGGTATAAATGAACCGTCCTCTGTTCCCAATACCAGTTTGCCAGTCCCAATGCATTTTTTAGGAATTAGTGTAGTAGTGTCTGGGGATGAAGCCCTAAAGAAGACATCAAAGAGTAGGTCGAAAGCTCGGAGTAATGATAATCGACGCAGTTTAACCCGGAAGACTATTTAGTTTAATATTGATTCTTGTAATAGTATTATTCTTAGCTCTAGGTTTAATATTTAATATACATATATATATATATATATATATATATATATATATATATATATATATATATATACACTGTGTCCGTAAAGTATGGAACAAATAATTCTTTTTTAGCTAAACAGAGCATTTTAAGAAATAATCCTGAAATACGTTAATTTTTGATTTTAATTTACCGTATCTTAAAATAATATTCTTATATGCAGGGTGAATTACTTTCGAGTAATGACGTCACCGTCATTTTTTTTAATGAAACACCTCCATTTTGTCTCAATTTTTGGATTACTCTAGCTGAGCTGATTCAAAAAATGTATCACCTGTTGATTTAAATTGGTACAGGGTGGACAAAAATACAATAGTTTTGTGTGTGTTCATAAAGTAACGCGTTAGTTAAATTAACAATATTATCAAAAATACTTATTGTCTAGCGGACAGAATATGATGAAATACGTGACTTTATAAATGTTCGACCTGCAGCCCTTGCTGTATTTGACAGTAACCCAAACGTTGTACAAATTCTTGTTGAACCTTATTTATTGTGTCTTGAGAAATATTGTTTATTCTTGTCCGAATTCTCTGTTGTAATTCTTGAATATTTGCTGGTTTCGTTTGATACACAACATTCTTCAGATGGCCCCACATAAAACAATCCAAAGGATTGAAATCTGGTGACCTCGCTGGCCATTCAATAGGTCCACGTCTACCAATGCACCTGTTCGGAAAAATTCCATCTAGGAAACTTGTAACATCTACAGCATAATGTGGAGGTGCACCATCCTGTTGAAACCATAAACTTTCATCAAAACTTCCAGGATTACTTCTTCTGGGAAAAAAATTACGTAAAGTAGGTACGAGATACCCCCTTAAAAACTCAAGGTACGTTGCCCCGTTTAAATTACCTTGATTGATTGCCCCGATTGAGACAAAATGAGGGTGTTCCATTTAAAAAAAAATGACGGTGACGTCATTCCTCGAAAGTAATTCACCCTGTGTATTAAAATATTATTTTAAAATAAGGTGAATTAAAATCAAAAATCGACGTGTTTTAGGATTATTTCTTAAAATGGTCTGTTTAGCTAAAAAAGAATTTGTTCTATATTTTACGGATACAGTGTATATATATATATATATATATATATATATATATATATATATATATATATATATATATATATGTATATATATATATATATATATATATATACACACGTCGCCGTTCCGCGCATGAGCGCTTGTTACCTACATCTCTTGTCTACTCACTGACGCCATAACAGTCTGATTCTTCATTGTATACTTGTTTACTCCAGTGTTTAAGATGCCTCCAACAATCGTGAGTCACGCTGATTGTGAAGTACGGGCTGTTATACGATTTCTTAGTGCTAAAGGCGTAAAACCGATCGATATTCATCGTGAGATCGTTGAAGTTTACGGACAAAACATTATGAGTGATGGAATGGTAAGGAAATGGGTGAGAGCATTTAAAGATGGCCGCACAAATGTGCATGATGAAGAACGGAGTGGGCGTCCTTCGGTCGTTAATGAAAATTTGGTGCAGAAAGTGGACGAAAAGGTGAGAGAAAACAGACGCTTTACAATTTCATCATTGTTCGACTGCTTTCCTCGGTATTCTCGTAGGGTTTTGTATCGCATTGTTACCGAGAACTTGAATTACCGGAAATTGTGTTTACGTTGGGTTCCAAAAATGTTGACGGATTTGCACAAAACCCAACGTTTAGACAGTGCATTGACTTTCCTTGAGCGGTACCACAGTAAAGGTGAAGATTTTTTAGACCAAATTGTTACTGGTGACGAAACGTGGGTGGCCTACGTCACACCAGAATCGAAACAACAATCCATGGAATGGCGACATTCATCATCACCCAAAAGAATGAAGTTTAAGCAAACAATTTCTGCCCGGAAAATCATGTGCACAGTTTTTTGGGACAGAAAAGGAGTATTGCTAGTGGAGTTTCTGCCTCGTAATGAGACAATCAATGCAGCGTCTAATTGTGAGACATTGAAAAATCTGCGTCGTGCAATCCAGAACAAAAAACGTGGCAAGTTGAGTAATTATGTAGAAAAGTAGATTAAGCCATATCTTTGCACGTCTTTTTTTAATTCCAAAACGGTACTTACTTAAAAAAAACACGCCTCGTATATATATATATATATATATATATATATATATATATATATATATATATATATATATATAAGTAGTTAGGTATTATTGACTGACACGTTATGTAAAATAAAGTTTTATTATATATATATATATATATATATATATATATATATATATATATATATATATATATATATATATCTACGGCATAAAGTGGACTCCGCCCATGTTAAAATTCAGGTTTAATTGAGCTCCGTGGTCAAGTGGATACCGATATACGGAGCTCACTTGACCATTCCATAATATTGGTTCTGTCGATTCATCAACATGTAGAGTTTAATAATTTATAAAAATTTTTTGGAGCCCGTAAATACCCCTGTATCATAAATGTATATCGTTTAGTTCACGAGTATATATTATAGGGGTCGTTCAGATCTTTTTCATTGTATATTTGAACCATACGTTTATCGGTTTAAGTAAGCTCTGAGAGTTTGGCAACTGTGCGATTATACCGTATATTTTCAACATATACCCTGAACGGTTTATATGGGCTCCTTATTTTTATCTACTATTTGTAGACAGTGTAATGTCATATGCATTACACTGTGTAACAGAGGATATCTTATTACCTGGTATAACTACGTACTAAAAGGTAACTGGTTCTTTAAAAAACAGGTATATAGATACAAAAGGATTTCGGCTTATTATTTAATGGAATGTTCGCTTGCATAGAAAATTTTATTTTTTCTGCATTTTTAGAAATATTGTTTTTTTATTTAATATAATTTATTAGTTCAATGCCGAATTCGATGTTTTTTTTTTATTACAGAAATTTCGTAATGTATTTTGTTTACGTGAGTATGTCTTTGTACGTTTTATGTAAGCACCCGATTAATAAAAACTACTTTTATTTCATCTACTCTTCTGCGATATCTTGTATAAAGCTTTTTTATTATTTTTGTTCTGGTCTTATTTGTATACTCGATATCTCGTATACTATATCTCGATAGAAGGTTATCTTAAAATAAATATGGTTAAGTGCTGCAATAGATATTTTTGTGTTAAAATGGGTAGTAGTGTTGTGCACAAAACGAAAGAATGGTTAATTTGTCTATCAAGGTATATTCGGCAGCAGAAGCATATAGTGCAAGCGTCTATGTTTTAAAGGCGGAAGGACGTACGCCTCATTTTTAGCTGACAAGCTTGCGAAAAATATTATTTCTGGTCCTCAATTTACCTTTTAGTTTTAAACAATGATCTGTGACTGATCCCGTGGGATACAAACTATTTTCAAGAAATTTATAGGAAGTCTACAGTTCAACAATTTCATGACATTATTGGATGTTCAGTTTGTGAAAGCGTCTATGTTAGGGAAATTGAGGAGCGCACATGAGTTTTTCAGGGGTTTTGGCTGAAAATTGATTCATAGTTTATTTTTATTGTGCAATAATAGGTGTATCGTCTTTATAATATTAGTCCTATTATCTACTGGTATAAGTTGATCGTTTGGGTAAATGTTATACAGTGTAGGTGCTTTTATGCTACCCCAAGCGAGACCGTTCTTCATCTGCTATTCTTAACATTGAGTGATACAAAAAATATTCTTTTGTGTAGGCATACGCAAATAATATAAGTGAGTTTGTTATCTAAGGGAATATCATATAGTTTTTCGAGAAATATTTGGTAATTTAAGGTGTCATAAGCGGCATTTAGATTGAAAAATACCACCCCTGATACCCGATATTTTTCGTACCCGTCTTTGATGTGTTGGGTAAGATTTAGCATTTGTAATGTACATGATCTTCCCTATCTATAGCCACTTTTGTCTTTTAATTTGAGATTTTCTTAAAATATCGGTGAAATCATATTAACGATCTTGTGCAAAAGTATTTTAAATAGCTGATAAAATAAAGATATTGGCCGATAGTTTTTGTGTTCGTTGGAGTTTTTGCCAGGTTTAAGCGAAGTAACAACTTTGGCTTGTCTCTAGATTTTGGGTGTTTCCATAATTTGAATACAGTTGTTCATCATCCGGATAAGCCATTGTGGTGTTTTTGGTCTAGATTTCGTAATAAGCTTTGTGCTCAGATCCTCAATGTCGGTAGTTGTATTATTTTTCATTAAATATGTAAATGGTGGATCCAAGCTCAACATCGTTGAAAGGTTCTCTGAAAGCTGACTGGTGTTGTCCTTTCTTACTTTGAGTTATTCTTTGCTTTTTTTCCGACAGAGATAGCATGTCTATAATTATAATGTGGTTTTCAACGATAAGCTTTATACCAAATACCCTACGTTAGGCCCTATATGTGTTTCCTGCACTATAAATAAGTCAGATTCGTGTTTAGCGCATATGTCTGATAAGTTTAAGTAAAGCAAAGTTTCTTGATCTCTAGATATACCCTTAACAGTTATAAACATATGTTATTAGAATAGTTGGTCCTAAAAAGGACCAATTTAACAAAATCATATTAAAGGGGTGACTGAAGAATTAGCCGATTAATTATTTAATCATTACCCTGGGTATGCCCGATTGTGGTGATCTTCTTAGTACTTAAATTTTCGTAAAGGCTCGTTCTTTGAACCCCATAAGTAATGCCTAATATTTTACTTTTTATTGAAAATTTAAATTTTACATGCCGTGTATTACTTTTTGACGATATTTCGAATCAGATTTGTATAGTAATAATTTAAGGTATTAAAGAGCCTGTTTGTGGTAAATAAATAGGTTTGTGATATCGTTCGTAACTCATATATAGATAATAAAAAAATAAACAGTTAAAATAGGTGTAAAAAATTTCAACTTCATACATCGGCGCCATTGTTCAGGTGATGAATTTATCACAGATATCAAAGGTTACATTTTAATTCAAGGTTCTATTTGCGTATTTTCAATATTATAAGAGTAGGAAAAGACATGTTTATGCTTTTATTTTTTTTTTTAAATCTATTCTATTTTCTTTCTAGAGTTCCGTCTTTTTTGAACGACCTGTGGTCTTTTTTCAATTGGACACTTGTCTAAGGCTATGACAAATACTCTGTCCTCTGCTATTCTACATTAATATGACTGATTCATTTTCTCTTTCTTGCAGCTATTTTATTGTTTATCCTGTCAATCCTGTGTATCTTTTTCTTCTTCTTCTTCTTCTTTTTATATAGACATGACTCTGTCTGTTTTTCAATGTGTCTCCAGTAAGTTGCCGTTCCATGGTTTTCGTGGTCTTCTTACTGATCGTCTTCCTATTGGGTAACCGTCTCTTGCCATGTCTACTACTCCATTTGTTGTCATTCGGCTTATATGATCTTTCCATTTTACTCTTCTATTTCTTAACCAGTTCTTGATGTTCTTCACCTTGTATCTACATCTTATATCTGTACTTCTAGCTCTGTCCCATAGTGTCTTACCATCAATTTTTCTAAGTGTTTTTATCTCTGTTGTTTCTAACATCCTTTTTGTTCTCTCTGTGTCAGGTATTGTTTCTGCTGTGTATGTCATTATTGGTCTGATAACTGTTTTGTAAATTCTGCCTTTGGTTTCTTTCCCGATATTTTTATTTCTTCATATTGTTTCATTTAGGCAGCCTGCGGCTCTGTTTGCTCTATTCAGTGGATCTTCCACTTAAGTTTCGAGTTTTCCGTAGCTAGATAATATGATACCTAGATATTAAAACTCCATCACTTGTTCTATTATCTTTCCTTTTGAGGAAATTAACATGTTAAATTTTCTGGCGGTTATATGAAATTGGTGTAGCATACGTTGTAAATCATCTTCACTTTGAAAGAATAGTATTGCGTCGTCTGCATAGCAGATTATTTTAATTTGTTTTTCTCCCATTTGGTATCCTCTTTTATTTCTTACTTTTTTAATATTTCATCCATAATCCGGTTGAACAATAGAGAACTCATTAAATCTCCCTGTCTTATCCCATTACCAGCTTCAATAGGGTCGGTTAGTTCTTCTTCTACTTTTACTTTTATTGTGTTGTTTTGGTATATATATTCGATTGTTTTGATTATTCAATGAAATTGACATTAATTTGATAGTTTTCATTTTATTAGTACTGATGGTATATAACTAGCATCTGTTGGTACTAT